>NC_045717.1:0-64792 GCF_009834535.1 Camelus ferus | reverse complement strand
CCCATTTGAATTTCCTGCAGTTTTCACTGTAAACACGAGTTGGATCCAGTCCCTCCCCCTATACATATATGGAGTGGAGTTTGCCACTGAAAAGAAACTTTGTGTTCCTTACAAGATAGGTGAAGGATGGCTTTCACACACATTTATCTCTCAGAACTGAGCATGTGGAGAGACGTTCGTTCATCTAGCACAAAGTGATCGGGTAGTAGGAGAAAGTTTTTCTCTGGGTTCTCATTCTGTTTCCTAGTGCCGGTTTGAAATTCCTGCAGTTTTCACTGTAACACCTTGTTGAAGCTAGAACCTCCCCGTATACATGTATGGAGTGGAGTTAGCCACTGAAAAGAAACTTCGTGTTTCCAACAAGCATGCTGAAGGACGGCTTTCACACACACTATATATCCGAACTCAGCATCTGGAGAGACGTTCGTTCATCTAGCACAAAGTGAACGGATTGCAGGAGCAACTTTTACTCTGGTTTCTCAGTCTGTTTCCTAGGGCCCGATTGAAGTTCCTGAATTCTTCACTGTAAAACCGAGTTGTAGCTAGTACCTCCCCATATATATGTATGCAGTGGATTTTGCCACTGAAAAGAAAATTTGTGTTCCCAACAAGGTAGGTGAAGGAAAGCTTTCACACATACTAATCTCTCAGAACTGAGCATGTGGAGAGACGTTCGTTCATCTAGAAAAAGGGAACCTGTTGCAGGAGGAATTTTTACTCTGGTTTCTCAGGCTGTTTTCAAGGGCCGGTTTGAAGTTCCTGCAGTTTTCAGTGTAAAAGCGAGTTGGATTTAGTCCCTCCCCATATACATGTATGGAGTGGATTTTGCCACTGAAAAGAAACTTTGTGTATCCAACAAGCTAGTTGAAGGACGGCTTTGACACAATTATCTCTCAGAATTGAACATGTTGATAGACTTTCGTTCATATAGCAAAATGGAATGGGTTGCAGGAGAAACGTTTACTCTGGTTTCTTAGGCAGTTTCCTACTGCCGGTTTGAAGTTCCTGCAGTTTCCACTGTGAATACAGATTTGGGTCCAGTACCACCCGTTAAAAATGTATGGAGTGGAGTTTGAAACTGAAAAGAAACTTTGTGTTCCCAACAAGATAGGTGAAGGACGGCTTTCACCACACATTATCTCTCAGAACTGAGCATGTGGAGAGACGTTGGTTCATCTAGTACAAAGGGACCGGGTTGCAGAGAAACATTTACTCTGGTTTCTCAGGCTGTTTCCTAGTGCGGTTTGAAGTTCCTGCAGTTTTCACTGTAAAAACCGACTTGGAGCTAGTACTTCATCATATATATTTATGGATTGGAATTTGCCACTGGAAAGAACTTTGTATTCCAAACAAGCTTGGTTAGAGACGGCTTTCAAACACACTTATCTCTCAGAAAAGAGCATGTGGAGAGACGTTCGTTCATCTAGCACAAAGGGAACGGGTTGCAGGAGAAATTTTACTCTGCTTTCTCCGGCTGTTTCCTAGGCCGGTTTGATGTTCCTGCAGTTTTCACTGTAAAACTGATTTGGAGCTAGAACCGTCCCCGTATACATGTATGGAATGGAGTTTGAAAATGAAAGAAAACTTTGTGTTTCCAACAAGCAAGGTGAAGGACGGCTTTCACACACACCTATCTCTCAGAACTGAGCATGTGGAGAGACGTTCGTTCATCTAGCACCAAGTGAACGGATTGCAGGAGCAACTTTTACTCTGGTTTCTCAGTCTGTTTCCTAGGGCCCCGATTGAAGTTCCTGAATTCTTCACTGTAAAACCGAGTTGTAGCTAGTACCTCCCCATATATATGTATGCAGTGGATTTTGCCACTGAAAGAAAATTTGTGTTCCCAACAAGGTAGGTGAAGGAAAGCTTTCACACATACTAATCTCTCAGAACTGAGCATGTGGAGAGACGTTCGTTCATCTAGAACAAAGGGAACCTGTTGCAGGAGGAATTTTTACTCTGGTTTCTCAGGCTGTTTTCAAGGGCCGGTTTGAAGTTCCTGCAGTTTTCAGTGTAAAAGCGAGTTGGATTTAGTCCCTCCCCATATACATGTATGGAGTGGATTTTGCCACTAAAAAGAAACTTTGTGTTCCCAACAAGCTAGTTGAAGGACGGCTTTAACAAACACTTATCTCTCAGAATTGAACATGTTGATAGACTTTCGTTCATATAGCAAAAATGGAATGGGTTGCAGGAGAAACGTTTACTCTGGTTTCTCAGGCAGTTTCCTAGTGCCGGTTCGAAGTTCCTGCAGTTTTCACTGTGAATACTGAGTTGGATCCAGTACCACCCGTTAAAATTGTATGGAGTGGAGTTTGAAACTGAAAAGAAACTTTGTGTTCCCAACAAGATAGGTGAAGGACGGCTTTCACACACACTTGTCTCTCAGAAATGAGCATGTGGAGAGACGTTCATTCATCTAGCACAAAGGGAACAGATTGCAGGAGAAAGTTTTACTGTGGTTTCTCACGCTGTTTCCTAGTGCCGGTTTGAAGTTCCTGCAGTTTTCACTGTAAAACCGACTTGGACCTAGTACCTCATCATATATATTTATGGAGTGGAATTTGCCACTGGAAAGAAGCTTTGTATTCCAAACAAGCTTGGTGAAGGACGGCTTTAAAACACACTTATCTCTCAGAACTGAGCATGTGGAGAAACGTTCGTTCATCTAGCACAAAGGGAACGGTTTGCAGGAGAAACTTTACTCTAGTTTCTCAGGCTGTTTCCTAGTGCCGGTTTGATGTTCCTGCAGTTTTCACTGTAAAACCGAGTTGGAGCTAGAACCTCCCCATATACATGTATGGAGTGGAGTTTTCCAATGAAAAGACACTTTGTGTTCCAACAAGCAATTTGAAGGACGATATTCACACACACTTATATCTCAGATCTCAGCATGTGGAGAGAGGATAGTTCATCTAGCACAAGGGAACGGTTTGCAGGAGAAACTTTTACTCTGGTTTGTCAGGCTGTTTCCTATTGCCGGTAAGATGTTCCTGCAGTTTTCACTGTAAAACCGAGTGGAGCTTGTACCTCCCCATATATATGTATGGAGTGGAGTTGGCCACTGAAAAGAAACTTTCTGTTGCCAAAAATCTAGCTGAAGAACGGCTTTCACACACACTTATCTCTCAGAACTGAGCATGTGGAGAGACGTTCGTTCATCTAGCACAAAATAAACAGGTTCCAGGGGACTTTTACTCTGGATTCTCAGGCTGTTTCCTAGTGCCGGTTTGAAGTTCCTGCAGTTTTCACTGTGAATACCGAGGATGGTTCCAGTAACACCCGTTTAAAATGTATGGATTGGAGTTTGCCAATGGAAAGAAACTTTGTGTTCCCAACAAGCTAGGTGAAGGACGGCTTTCACACACACTTATCTCTCAGAAATTAGCATGTGGAGAGACGGTCGTTCATCTAGCACAAAGGGTTCGGGTGGCAGGAGAAACTTTTTCTCTGGTTTTTCATGCGGTTTCCTACTGCCTGTTTGAAGTTCCTCCAGTTTTCACTGTAACACCGTGTTGGAGCTAGAACATCCCCGTATACATGTATGGAGTGGAGTTTGCCACTGAAAAGAAATTTCGTGTTTCCAACAAGCATGTTGAAGGACGGCTTTCACACACACTTATATATCCGAACTCAGCATGTGGAGAGACTTTCGTTCATCTAGCACCAAGTGAACGGATTGCAGGAGCAACTTTTACTCTGGTTTCTCAGTCTGTTTCCTAGGGCCCGATTGAAGTTCCTGAATTCTTCACTGTAAAACCGAGTTGTAGCTAGTACCTCCCCATATATATGTATGCAGTGGATTTTGCCACTGAAAGAAAATTTGTGTTCCCTACAAGGTAGGTGAAGGAAAGCTTTCACACATACTATTCTCTCAGAACTGAGCGTGTGGAGAGACGTTCGTTCATCTAGAACAAAGGGATCCTGTTGCAGGAGGAATTATTACTCTGGTTTCTCAGGCTGTTTTCAAGGGCCGGTTTGAAGTTCCTGCAGTTTTCAGTGTAAAAGCGAGTTGGATTTAGTCCCACCCCTTATAAATTTATGGATTGGTGTTTGCCACTGAAAAGAAATTTTGTGTTCCCAACAAGCTAGTTGAAGGACGGCTTTAACAAACACTTATCTCTCAGAATTGAACATGTTGATAGACTTTCGTTCATATAGCAAAATGGAATGGGTTGCAGGAGAAACGTTTACTCTGGTTTCTCAGGCAGTTTCCTAGTGCCGGTTTGAAGTTCCTGCAGTTTCCACTGTGAATACTGAGTTGGATCCAGTACCACCCGTTTAAAATGTATGGAGTGGAGTTTGAAATTGAAAAGTAACTTTGTGTTCCCAACAAGCTAGGTGAAGGACGGCTTTCACACACACTTATCCCTGAAAACTGAGCATGTGGAGAGACGTTCGTTCATCTAGAACAGAGGGATCTGGTAGCAGGACAATCTTTTACTCTGGTTTCTCAGGCAGTTTCCTAGTGCCGGTTTGAAGTTCCTGCAGTTTCCACTGTGAACACTGAGTTGGATCCAGTACCACCCGTTTAAAATATATGGAGTGGAGTATGAAATTGAAAAGAAACTTTGTGTTCCCAACAAGCTAGGTGAAGGACGGCTTTCACACACACTTATCCCTGAAAACTGAGCATGTGGAGCGACGTTCGTTCATCTAGCACAAAGGGATCGGGTAACAGGACAAACTTTTACTCTGGTTTCTCAGGCTGTTTCCTAGTGCCGGTTTGAAGTTCCTACAGTTTTCACTGTGAAAGCGAGTTGGATCCAGTCCCACCCCTTATAAATATATGGATTCGGGTTTGCCACTGAAAAGAACCTTGGTATTCCCAACAAGCTAGGTGAAGTACGGCTTTCACACACACTTATCTCTCAGAACTGAGCATGTGGAGAGACGTTGGTTCATCTAGCACAAAGGGATCGGGAAGCAGGACAAACTTTTTCTGTGGTTTTCTGAGGCTGTTTCCTAGGGCCGGTTTGAAGTTCCTGCAGTTTTCACAGTAAAACCGGGATGGATTTACTCCCTCCCCATATACATTTATGGAGTGTATTGGCCACTGAAAAGAAACTTTGAGTTTCCAACAAGGTAGGTGAAGGACGGCTTTCACACACACTTATCTCTCAGAACTTAGCATATGGGGAGAATTTCGTTCATCTAGCACAAAGGGAACGGGTAGTAGGAGAAACTTATTCTCTGGTTTATCAGGCTGTTTCCGAGTGCCGGTATTTTATTTCCTGCAGTTTTCACTGTAAAACCGAGTTGGGGCTAATACCTCCCCTTATATATTTATGGAGTGGAGTTTGCCTCTGAAAAGAAACTTGGTGTTCCCAACAAGCTAGGTGAAGGACGGCTTTCACACACACTTATCTCTCAGAACTGAGCATGTGGAGAGACGTTCGTTCATCTAGCACAAAGGGAACAGTTTGCAGGAGACTTTTACTCTGTTTTCTCAGGCTTTTTCCTAGTGCCGGTTTGATGTTCCTGCAGTTTTCACTGTGAAACCGAGTTGGAGTTACTACCTTCCCATATATATGTATGGAGTGGAGTTTGCCAATGAAAAGGAACTTTGTGTTCCAAACAAGCTAGCTATAGGACGGCTTTCACACACACTTAACTCTCAGAACAGAGCATGTGGAGAGACGTTCGTTCATCTAGCACAAAGGTATCGGGTAGCAGGAGCAACTTTTTCTCTGTTTTCTCAGTATGTTTCCTAGTGCCGTTTGAAGTTCCTGCCGTTTTCACTGTAAAACTGATTTGGAGCTAGAACGTCCCCGTATACATGTATGGAATGGAGTTTGAAAATGAAAAGAAACTTTGTGTTTCCAACAAGCAAGGTGAAGGACGGCTTTCACACACACATATCTCTCAGAACTGAGCATGTGGAGAGACGTTCGTTCATCTAGCACAAAGGGAACGGTTTGCTGGAGAAACTTTTACTTTGGTTTCTCAGGCTTTTTCCGAGTTCTTTTTTTAGTTCCTGCAATTTTCACTGTAAAACCGAGTTGGGGCTAATTCCTCCCCTTATATATGTATGGAGTGGGGTTGGCCACTGAAAAGAAACTTGGTGTTACCAACAAGCTAGTTGAAGGACGGTTTCACACACACTTATCTCTCAGAACTGAGCATGTGGAGAGACGTTCGTTCATCTAGCACCAAGTGAACGGATTGCAGGAGCAACTTTTACTCTGGTTTCTCAGTCTGTTTCCTAGGGCCCGATTGAAGTTCCTGAATTCTTCACTGTTATACCGAGTTGTAGCTAGTACCTCCCCATATATATGTATGCAGTGGATTTTGCCACTGAAAGAAAATTTGTGTTCCCTACAAGGTAGGTGAAGGAAAGCTTTCACACATACTAATCTCTCAGAACTGAGCATGTGGAGAGACGTTCGTTCATCTAGAACAAAGGGAACCTGTTGCAGGAGGAATTTTTACTCTGGTTTCTCAGGCTGTTTTCAAGGGCCGGTTTGAAGTTCCTGCAGTTTTCAGTGTAAAAGCGAGTTGGATTTAGTCCCACCCCTTATAAATTTATGGATTGGTGTTTGCCACTGAAAAGAAATTTTGTGTTCCCAACAAGCTAGTTGAAGGACGGCTTTAACAAACACTTATCTCTCAGAATTGAACATGTTGATAGACTTTCGTTCATATAGCAAAAATGGAATGGGTTGCAGGAGAAACGTTTACTCTGGTTTCTCAGGCAGTTTCCTAGTGCCGGTTTGAAGTTCCTGCAGTTTCCACTGTGAATACTGAGTTGGATCCAGTACCACCCGTTTAAAATGTATGGAGTGGAGTTTGAAATTGAAAAGTAACTTTGTGTTCCCAACAAGCTAGGTGAAGGACGGCTTTCACACACACTTATCCCTGAAAACTGAGCATGTGGAGCGACGTTCGTTCATCTAGCACAAAGGGATCGGGTAGCAGGACAAACTTTACTCTGGTTTCTCAGGCTGTTTCCTAGTGCCGGTTTGAAGTTCCTACAGTTTTCACTGTGAAAGCGAGTTGGATCCAGTCCCACCCCTTATAAATATATGGATTCGTGTTTGCCACTGAAAAGAACCTTGGTATTCCCAACAAGCTAGGTGAAGTACGGCTTTCACACACACTTATCTCTCAGAACTGAGCATGTGGAGAGACGTTGGTTCATCTAGCACAAAGGGATCGGGAAGCAGGACAAACTTTTTCTGTGGTTTCTGAGGCTGTTTCCTAGGGCCGGTTTGAAGTTCCTGCAGTTTTCACAGTAAAACCGGGATGGATTTACTCCCTCCCCATATACATTTATGGAGTGTATTGGCCACTGAAAAGAAACTTTGAGTTTCCAACAAGGTAGGTGAAGGACGGCTTTCACACACACTTATCTCTCAGAACTTAGCATATGGGGAGAATTTCGTTCATCTAGCACAAAGGGAACGGGTAGTAGGAGAAACTTATTCTCTGGTTTATCAGGCTGTTTCCGAGTGCCGGTATTTTATTTCCTGCAGTTTTCACTGTAAAACCGAGTTGGGGCTAATACCTCCCCTTATATATTTATGGAGTGGAGTTTGCCTCTGAAAAGAAACTTGGTGTTCCCAACAAGCTAGGTGAAGGACGGCTTTCACACACACTTATCTCTCAGAACTGAGCATGTGGAGAGACGTTCGTTCATCTAGCACAAAGGGAACAGTTTGCAGGAGACTTTTACTCTGTTTTCTCAGGCTTTTTCCTAGTGCCGGTTTGATGTTCCTGCAGTTTTCACTGTGAAACCGAGTTGGAGTTACTACCTTCCCATATATATGTATGGAGTGGAGTTTGCCAATGAAAAGGAACTTTGTGTTCCTAACAAGCTAGCTATAGGACGGCTTTCACACACACTTAACTCTCAGAACAGAGCATGTGGAGAGACGTTCGTTCATCTAGCACAAAGGTATCGGGTAGCAGGAGCAACTTTTTCTCTGTTTTCTCAGTATGTTTCCTAGTGCCGTTTGAAGTTCCTGCCGTTTTCACTGTAAAACTGATTTGGAGCTAGAACGTCCCCGTATACATGTATGGAATGGAGTTTGAAAATGAAAAGAAACTTTGTGTTTCCAACAAGCAAGGTGAAGGACGGCTTTCACACACACATATCTCTCAGAACTGAGCATGTGGAGAGACGCTCGTTCATCTAGCACAAAGGGAACGGTTTGCTGGAGAAACTTTTACTTTGGTTTCTCAGGCTTTTTCCGAGTTCTTTTTTTAGTTCCTGCAATTTTCACTGTAAAACCGAGTTGGGGCTAATTCCTCCCCTTATATATGTATGGAGTGGGGTTGGCCACTGAAAAGAAACTTGGTGTTACCAACAAGCTAGTTGAAGGACGGTTTCACACACACTTATCTCTCAGAACTGAGCATGTGGAGAGACGTTCGTTCATCTAGCACCAAGTGAACGGATTGCAGGAGCAACTTTTACTCTGGTTTCTCAGTCTGTTTCCTAGGGCCCGATTGAAGTTCCTGAATTCTTCACTGTTATACCGAGTTGTAGCTAGTACCTCCCCATATATATGTATGCAGTGGATTTTGCCACTGAAAGAAAATTTGTGTTCCCAACAAGCTAGGTGAAGGAAAGCTTTCACACATACTAATCTCTCAGAACTGAGCATGTGGAGAGACGTTCGTTCATCTAGAACAAAGGGAACCTGTTGCAGGAGGAATTTTTACTCTGGTTTCTCAGGCTGTTTTCAAGGGCCGGTTTGAAGTTCCTGCAGTTTTCAGTGTAAAAGCGAGTTGGATTTAGTCCCACCCCTTATAAATTTATGGATTGGTGTTTGCCACTGAAAAGAAATATTGTGTTCCCAACAAGCTAGTTGAAGGACGGCTTTAACAAACACTTATCTCTCAGAATTGAACATGTTGATAGACTTTCGTTCATATAGCAAAAATGGAATGGGTTGCAGGAGAAACGTTTACTCTGGTTTCTCAGGCAGTTTCCTAGTGCCGGTTTGAAGTTCCTGCAGTTTCCACTGTGAATACTGAGTTGGATCCAGTACCACCCGTTTAAAATGTATGGAGTGGAGTTTGAAATTGAAAAGTAACTTTGTGTTCCCAACAAGCTAGGTGAAGGACGGCTTTCACACACACTTATCCCTGAAAACTGAGCATGTGGAGCGACGTTCGTTCATCTAGCACAAAGGGATCGGGTAGCAGGACAAACTTTTACTCTGGTTTCTCAGGCTGTTTCCTAGTGCCGGTTTGAAGTTCCTACAGTTTTCACTGTGAAAGCGAGTTGGATCCAGTCCCACCCCTTATAAATATATGGATTCGGGTTTGCCACTGAAAAGAACCTTGGTATTCCCAACAAGCTAGGTGAAGTACGGCTTTCACACACACTTATCTCTCAGAACTGAGCATGTGGAGAGACGTTGGTTCATCTAGCACAAAGGGATCGGGAAGCAGGACAAACTTTTTCTGTGGTTTCTGAGGCTGTTTCCTAGGGCCGGTTTGAAGTTCCTGCAGTTTTCACAGTAAAACCGGGATGGATTTACTCCCTCCCCATATACATTTATGGAGTGTATTGGCCACTGAAAAGAAACTTTGTGTTTCCAACAAGGTAGGTGAAGGACGGCTTTCACACACACTTATCTCTCAGAACTTAGCATATGGGGAGAATTTCGTTCATCTAGCACAAAGGGAACGGGTAGTAGGAGAAACTTATTCTCTGGTTTATCAGGCTGTTTCCGAGTGCCGGTATTTTATTTCCTGCAGTTTTCACTGTAAAACCGAGTTGGGGCTAATACCTCCCCTTATATATTTATGGAGTGGAGTTTGCCTCTGAAAAGAAACTTGGTGTTCCCAACAAGCTAGGTGAAGGACGGCTTTCACACACACTTATCTCTCAGAACTGAGCATGTGGAGAGACGTTCGTTCATCTAGCACAAAGGGAACAGTTTGCAGGAGACTTTTACTCTGTTTTCTCAGGCTTTTTCCTAGTGCCGGTTTGATGTTCCTGCAGTTTTCACTGTGAAACCGAGTTGGAGTTACTACCTTCCCATATATATGTATGGAGTGGAGTTTGCCAATGAAAAGGAACTTTGTGTTCCTAACAAGCTAGCTATAGGACGGCTTTCACACACACTTAACTCTCAGAACAGAGCATGTGGAGAGACGTTCGTTCATCTAGCACAAAGGTATCGGGTAGCAGGAGCAACTTTTTCTCTGTTTTCTCAGTATGTTTCCTAGTGCCGTTTGAAGTTCCTGCCGTTTTCACTGTAGAACTGATTTGGAGCTAGAACGTCCCCGTATACATGTATGGAATGGAGTTTGAAAATGAAAAGAAACTTTGTGTTTCCAACAAGCAAGGTGAAGGACGGCTTTCACACACACATATCTCTCAGAACTGAGCATGTGGAGAGACGCTCGTTCATCTAGCACAAAGGGAACGGTTTGCTGGAGAAACTTTTACTTTGGTTTCTCAGGCTTTTTCCGAGTTCTTTTTTTAGTTCCTGCAATTTTCACTGTAAAACCGAGTTGGGGCTAATTCCTCCCCTTATATATGTATGGAGTGGGGTTGGCCACTGAAAAGAAACTTGGTGTTACCAACAAGCTAGTTGAAGGACGGTTTCACACACACTTATCTCTCAGAACTGAGCATGTGGAGAGACGTTCGTTCATCTAGCACCAAGTGAACGGATTGCAGGAGCAACTTTTACTCTGGTTTCTCAGTCTGTTTCCTAGGGCCCGATTGAAGTTCCTGAATTCTTCACTGTAAAACCGAGTTGTAGCTAGTACCTCCCCATATATAGGTATGCAGTGGATTTTGCCACTGAAAGAAAATTTGTGTTCCCTACAAGCTAGGTGAAGGAAAGCTTTCACACATACTATTCTCTCAGAACTGAGCGTGTGGAGAGACGTTCGTTCATCTAGAACAAAGGGAACCTGTTGCAGGAGGAATTTTTACTCTGGTTTCTCAGGCTGTTTTCAAGGGCCGGTTTGAAGTTCCTGCAGTTTTCAGTGTAAAAGCGAGTTGGATTTAGTCCCACCCCTTATAAATTTATGGATTGGTGTTTGCCACTGAAAAGAAATTTTGTGTTCCCAACAAGCTAGTTGAAGGACGGCTTTAATAAACAATTATCTCTCAGAATTGAACATGTTGATAGACTTTCGTTCATATAGCAAAAATGGAATGGGTTGCAGGAGAAATGTTTACTCTGGTTTCTCAGGCAGTTTCCTAGTGCCGGTTTGAAGTTCCTGCAGTTTCCACTGTGAATACTGAGTTGGATCCAGTACCACCCGTTTAAAATGTATGGAGTGGAGTTTGAAATTGAAAAGTAACTTTGTGTTCCCAACAAGCTAGGTGAAGGACGGCTTTCACACACACTTATCCCTGAAAACTGAGCATGTGGAGAGACGTTCGTTCATCTAGAACAAAGGGATCTGGTAGCAGGACAAACTTTTACTCTGGTTTCTCAGGCAGTTTCCTAGTGCCGGTTTGAAGTTCCTGCAGTTTCCACTGTGAACACTCAGTTGGATCCAGTACCACCCGTTTAAAATATATGGAGTGGAGTATGAAATTGAAAAGAAACTTTGTGTTCCCAACAAGCTAGGTGAAGGACGGCTTTCACACACACTTATCCCTGAAAACTGAGCATGTGGAGCGACGTTCGTTCATCTAGCACAAAGGGATCGGGTAGCAGGACAAACTTTTACTCTGGTTTCTCAGGCTGTTTCCTAGTGCCGGTTTGAAGTTCCTACAGTTTTCACTGTGAAAGCGAGTTGGATCCAGTCCCACCCCTTATAAATATATGGATTCGGGTTTGCCACTGAAAAGAACCTTGGTATTCCCAACAAGCTAGGTGAAGTACGGCTTTCACACACACTTATCTCTCAGAACTGAGCATGTGGAGAGACGTTGGTTCATCTAGCACAAAGGGATCGGGAAGCAGGACAAACTTTTTCTGTGGTTTCTGAGGCTGTTTCCTAGGGCCGGTTTGAAGTTCCTGCAGTTTTCACAGTAAAACCGGGATGGATTTACTCCCTCCCCATATACATTTATGGAGTGGAGTTTGCCACTGAAAAGAAACTTTGTGTTCCTTACAAGATAGGTGAAGGATGGCTTTCACACACACTTATCTCTCAGAACTGAGCATGTGGAGAGACGTTCGTTCATCTAGCACAAAGTGATCGGGTAGCAGGAGAAAGTTTTTCTCTGGGTTCTCAGTCTGTTTCCTAGTGCCGGTTTGAAATTCCTGCAGTTTTCACTGTAACACCTTGTTGGAGCTAGAACCTCCCCGTATACATGTATGGAGTGGAGTTTGCCACTGAAAAGAAACTTCGTGTTTCCAACAAGCATGCTGAAGGACGGCTTTCACACACACTTATATATCCGAACTCAGCATCTGGATAGACGTTCGTTCATCTAGCACAAAGAGAACGGATTGCAGGAGCAACTTTTACTCTGGTTTCTCAGTCTGTTTCCTAGGGCCCGATTGAAGTTCCTGAATTCTTCACTGTAAAACCGAGTTGTAGCTAGTACCTCCCCATATATATGTATGCAGTGGATTTTGCCACTGAAAAGAAAATTTGTGTTCCCAACAAGGTAGGTGATGGAAAGCTTTCACACATACTAATCTCTCAGAACTGAGCATGTGGAGAGACGTTCGTTCATCTAGAAAAAAGGGAACCTGTTGCAGGAGGAATTTTTACTCTGGTTTCTCAGGCTGTTTTCAAGGGCCGGTTTGAAGTTCCTGCAGTTTTCAGTGTAAAAGCGAGTTGGATTTAGTCCCTCCCCATATACATGTATGGAGTGGATTTTGCCAATGAAAAGAAACTTTGTGTATCCAACAAGCTAGTTGAAGGACGGCTTTGACAAACACTTATCTCTCAGAATTGAACATGTTGATAGAGTTTCGTTCATATAGCAAAAATGGAATGGGTTGCAGGAGAAACGTTTACTCTGGTTTCTCAGGCAGTTTCCTAGTGCCGGTTTGAAGTTCCTGCAGTTTCCACTGTGAATACTGATTTGGGTCCAGTACCACCCGTTAAAAATGTATGGAGTGGAGTTTGAAACTGAAAAGAAACTTTGTGTTCCCAACAAGATAGGTGAAGGACGGATTTCACACACACTTATCTCTCAGAAATGAGCATGTGGAGAGACGTTCGTTCATCTAGCACAAAGGGAACGGGTTGCAGGAGAAACATTTACTCTGGTTTCTCAGGCTGTTTCCTAGTGCCGGTTTGAAGTTCCTGCAGTTTTCACTGTAAAACCGACTTGGAGCTAGGACCTCATCATATATATTTATGGATAGGAATTTGCCACTGGAAAGAAACTTTGTATTCCAAACAAGCTTGGTTAAGGACGGCTTTCAAACACACTTATCTCTCAGAACTGAGCATGTGGAGAGACGTTCGTTCATCTAGCACAAAGGGAACGGGTTGCAGGAGAAAATTTTCTCTGGTTTCTCAGTCTGTTTCCTAGGGCCGGTTTGATGTTCCTGCAGTTTTCACTGTAAAACCGAGTTGGAGCTAGAACCTCCCCATATACATGTATGGAGTGGAGTTTTCCAATGAAAAGAAACTTTGTGTTTCCAACAAGCAATTTGAAGGACGATATTCACACACACTTATATCTCAGAACTCAACATGCGGAGACAGTATCGTTCATCTAGCACAAAGGTATCGCGTAGCAGGAGAAACTTTTACTCTGGTATCTCAGGCTGTTTCCTAGTGCCGGTGAATTTCCTACAGTTTTCACTGTAAAACGAGTTGGATCCAGTCCCACCCCTTATAAATATATGGATTTGAGTTTGCCACTGAATAAAACTTTGTGTTCCCAACATGCTAGGTGAATTACGGCTTTAACTCATACTTATTTCTCAGAACTGTCCATGTGGAGAGACGTTCGTTCATCTAGCAGAATGGGAACGGGTTACAGGGGAATCTTTTAATCTGGATTCTCATGCTGTTTCCTAGGGCCGGTTTGAAGTTCCTGCAGTTATCTCTGTAAAACCGAGTTGGATTTAGTCCCTCCCTTAAACA
This sequence comes from Camelus ferus, assembly GCF_009834535.1. NCBI lineage: Eukaryota > Metazoa > Chordata > Mammalia > Artiodactyla > Camelidae > Camelus > Camelus ferus. The sequence goes on along the minus strand of NC_045717.1, from coordinate 50,812 downwards.
TGTATGGAGTGGATTTTTCCACTGAAAAGAAACTTGGTGTTCCCAACAAGCTAGGTTAAGGACGGATTTCACACACACTTATCTCTCAGAACTGAGCATGTGGAGAGACGTTCGTTCATCTAGCACAAAGGGAACAGTTTGCAGGAGATTTTTACTCTGGTTTCTCAGGCTGTTTCCTAGTGCCGGTTTGAATTTCCTTCAGTTTTCACTGTAAAACCGAGTTGGAGCTAGTACTTTCCCATATATATGTATGGAGTGGATTTGGCCACCTAAAAGAAACTTTGTGTTCCCAACAAGCTAGGTGAAGGACGGCTTTCACACACACTTTTCCCTGAAAACTGAGCATGTGGAGCGACGTTCGTTCATCTAGCACAAAGGGATCGGGTAGCAGGAGAAACTTTTACTCTGGTTTCTCAGGCTGTTTCCTAGTGCCCATTTGAATTTCCTGCAGTTTTCACTGTAAACACTAGTTGGATCCAGTCCCTCCCCCTATACATGTATGGAGTGGAGTTTGCCACTGAAAAGAAACTTTGTGTTCCTTACAAGATAGGTGAAGGATGGCTTTCACACACACTTATCTCTCAGAACTGAGCATGTGGAGAGACGTTCGTTCATCTAGCACAAAGTGATCGGGTAGCAGGAGAAAGTTTTTCTCTGGGTTCTCAGTCTGTTTCCTAGTGCCGGTTTGAAATTCCTGCAGTTTTCACTGTAACACCTTGTTGGAGCTAGAACCTCCCCGTATACATGTATGGAGTGGAGTTAGCCACTGAAAAGAAACTTCGTGTTTCCAACAAGCATGCTGAAGTACGGCTTTCACACACACTTATATATCCGAACTCAGCATCTGGAGAGACGTTCGTTCATCTAGCACAAAGTGAACGGATTGCAGGAGCAACTTTTACTCTGGTTTCTCAGTCTGTTTCCTAGGGCCCGATTGAAGTTCCTGAATTCTTCACTGTAAAACCGAGTTGTAGCTAGTACCTCCCCATATATATGTATGCAGTGGATTTTGCCACTGAAAAGAAAATTTGTGTTCCCAACAAGGTAGGTGAAGGAAAGCTTTCACACATACTAATCTCTCAGAACTGAGCATGTGGAGAGACGTTCGTTCATCTAGAACAAAGGGAACCTGTTGCAGGAGGAATTTTTACTCTGGTTTCTCAGGCTGTTTTCAAGGGCCGGTTTGAAGTTCCTGCAGTTTTCAGTGTAAAAGCGAGTTGGATTTAGTCCCTCCCCATATACATGTATGGAGTGGATTTTGCCAATGAAAAGAAACTTTGTGTATCCAACAAGCTAGTTGAAGGACGGCTTTGACAAACACTTATCTCTCAGAATTGAACATGTTGATAGACTTTCGTTCATATAGCAAAAATGGAATGGGTTGCAGGAGAAACGTTTACTCTGGTTTCTCAGGCAGTTTCCTAGTGCCGGTTTGAAGTTCCTGCAGTTTCCACTGTGAATACTGATTTGGGTCCAGTACCACCCGTTAAAAATGTAAGGAGTGGAGTTTGAAACTGAAAAGAAACTTTGTGTTCCCAACAAGATAGGTGAAGGACGGCTTTCACACACACTTATCTCTCAGAAATGAGCATGTGGAGAGACGTTCGTTCATCTAGCACAAAGGGAACGGGTTGCAGGGGAAACATTTACTCTGGTTTCTCAGGCTGTTTCCTAGTGCCGGTTTGAAGTTCCTGCAGTTTTCACTGTAAAACCGACTTGGAGCTAGTACCTCATCATATATATTTATGGGTTGGAATTTGCCACTGGAAAGAAACTTTGTATTCCAAACAAGCTTGGTTAAGGACGGCTTTCAAACACACTTATCTCTCAGAACTGAGCATGTGGAGAAACGTTCGTTCATCTAGCACAAAGGGAACGGGTTGCAGGAGAAAATTTTACTCTGGTTTCACCGGCTGTTTTCTAGGGCCGGTTTGATGTTCCTGCAGTTTTCACTGTAAAACCGAGTTGGAGCTAGAACCTCCCCATATACATGTATGGAGTGGAGTTTTCCAATGGAAAGAAACTTTGTGTTTCCAACAAGCAATTTGAAGGACGATATTCACACACACTTATATCTCAGAACTCAACATGCAGAGACAGTATCGTTCATCTAGCACAAAGGTATCGCGTAGCAGGAGAAACTTTTACTCTGGTATCTCAGGCTGTTTCCTAGTGCCGGTTTGAATTTCCTACAGTTTTCACTGTAAAACGAGTTGGATCCATTCCCACCCCTTATAAATATATGGATTTGAGTTTGCCACTGAAAAAAACTTTGTGTTCCCAACAAGCTAGGTGAATTACGGCTTTAACACATACTTATTTCTCAGAACTGTCCATGTGGAGAGACGTTCGTTCATCTAGCAGAATGGGAACGGGTTACAGTTGAAACTTTTAATCTGGATTCTCATGCTGTTTCCTAGGGCCGGTTTGAAGTTCCTGCAGTTATCTCTGTAAAACCGAGTTGGATTTAGTCCCTCCCTTATACATGTATGGAGTGGATTTTTCCACTGAAAAGAAACTTGGTGTTCCCAACAAGCTAGGTTAAGGACGGATTTCACACACACTTATCTCTCAGAACTGAGCATGTGGAGAGACGTTCGTTCATCTAGCACAAAGGGAACAGTTTGCAGGAGATTTTTACTCTGGTTTCTCAGGCTGTTTCCTAGTGCCGGTTTGAATTTCCTTCAGTTTTCACTGTAAAACCGAGTTGGAGCTAGTACTTTCCCATATATATGTATGGAGTGGATTTGGCCACCTAAAAGAAACTTTGTGTTCCCAACAAGCTAGGTGAAGGACGGCTTTCACACACACTTTTCCCTGAAAACTGAGCATGTGGAGCGACGTTCGTTCATCTAGCACAAAGGGATCGGGTAGCAGGAGAAACTTTTACTCTGGTTTCTCAGGCTGTTTCCTAGTGCCGGTTTGAAGTTCCTACAGTTTTCACTGTAAAAGCGAGTTGGATCCAGTCCCACCCCTTATAAATGTATGGATTGGTGTTTGCCACTGAAAAGAAACTTGGTATTCCCAACAAGCTAGGTGAAGAACGGCTTTCACACACACTTATCTCTCAGAACTGAGCATGTGGAGAGACGTTCGTTCATCTAGCACAAAGGGATCGGGAAGCAGGACAAACTTTTTCTGTGGTTTCTGAGGCTGTTTCCTAGGGCCGGTTTGAAGTGCCTGCAGTTTTCACAGTAAAACCGGGATGGATTTACTCCCTCACCATATACATGTATGAAGAGTATTTGGCCACTGAAAAGAAAATTTGTGTTTCCAACAAGCCAGGTGAAAGATGGCTTTCACACACAATTATCTCTCAGAACTGAGCATATGGAGAAAATTTTGTTCATCTAACACAAAGGGAACGGGTAGTAGGAGAAACTTTTGCTCTGGTTTCTCAGGCTGTTTCCGAGTGCCGGTTTTTTATTTCCTGCAGTTTTCACTGTAAAACCGATTTGGGGCTAATACCTCCCCTTATATATGTATGGAGTGGAGTTTGCCTCTGAAAAGAAACTTGGTGTTCCCAACAAGCTTGGTGAAGGACGGCTTTCACACACACTTATCTCTCAGAACTGAGCATGTTGAGAGACGTTTGTTCATCTAGCACAAAGGGAACAGTTTGCAGGAGACTTTTACTCTGTTTTCTCAGGCTGTTTCCTAGTGCCGGTTTGATGTTCCTGCAGTTTTCACTGTAAACCGAGAAGGAGTTATTACCTTCCCATATATATGTATGGAGTGGAGTTTGCCAATGGAAAGGATCTTTGTGTTCCTAACAAGCTAGCTATAGAACGGCTTTCACACACACTTAACTCTCAGAACTGAGCATGTGGAGAGACGTTCGTTCATCTAGCACAAAGGGATCAGGTAGCAGGGGAAACTATTACTCTGGGTTCTCAGTCTGTTTCCTAGTGCCCATTTGAATTTCCTGCATTTTTCACTGTAAACACAAGTTGGATCCAGTCCCTCCCCCTATACATGTATGTAGTGGAGTTTGCCACTGAAAAGAAACTTAGTGTTCCCAACAAGCTAGGTGAAAGACGGCTTTCTCACATACTTATCTTCAGAAATGAGCATGTGGAGAGAAGTTCGTTCATCTAGCACAAAAGGAATGGATTGAAGGGGAAACTTTTACTGTGGTATAGCAGTCTGTTTCCTAGGGCCGGTTTGAAGTTCCTGCAGTTTTCTCTGTAAAACCGAGTTGGAGCTAGTACCTGCCCATATATATGTATGCAGTGGAGTTTGCCACTGAAAAGAAAATTTGTGTTCCCAACAAGATAGGTGAGGAAAGGTTTCACACATACTAATCTCTCAGAACTGAGCATGTGGAGAGACGTTTGTTCATCTAGCACAAAGGGAACGGGATGAAGAAGAAACTTTTACTCTGGTTTCTCATGCTGTTTCCTAGTGCCAGTTTTATGTTCCTACATTTTTCACTGTAAAACCGAGTTGGAGTTAGTACCTCCCTAAATATATGTATGGAGTGGGGTTTGCAACTGAAAAGAATCTTTGTATTCCCAAGTTATTTGAAGGACAGCTTTCACACACACTTATCTCTCAGAATTGAGAATGTGGAGAAACGTTCATTGTTTTAGCACAAAAGGATCGGGTTGTTGGGGAAACTTTTACTCTGGTTTCTCAGGCTGTTTCCTAGTGCCGGTTTGAAGTTCTTGCAGTTTTCTCTGTAAAACAGATTTGGAGCTAGATCCTCACAAATATATATGTATGGAGTGGGGTTTGCCCCTGAAAAGAAACTTTGTGTTCCCAACAAGCTAGGTGAAGGACGGCTTTCACACATACTTATCTCTCAGAACTGAGCATGTGGAGAGACGTTCGTTCATCTAGCACAAAGGAAAGAGTATGCAGGAGAATTTTCCTCTGGTTTCTCAGTCTGTTTCCTAGTGCCGGTTTGAAGTTCCTGCAGTTTTCACTGTAAAACAGAGTTGGAGCTGGTACCTTCCCATATATATGTATGGAGTGGAGTTTGCCACTGAAAAGAAACTTTGTGTTCCTTACAAGATAGGTGAAGGGCGGCTTTCACACACACTTATCTCTCAGAACTGAGCATGTGGAGAGACGTTCGTTCAACTAGCACAAAGTGATCGGGTAGCAGAAGAAACTTTTTCTCTGGGTTCTCAGTCTGTTTCCTAGTGCCGGTTTGGAGTTCCTGCAGTTTTCACTGTAACACCGTGTTGGAGCTAGAACCTCCCTGTATACATGTATGGAGTGGAGTTAGCCACTGAAAAGAAACTTCGTGTTTCCAACAAGCATGCTGAAGTACGGCTTTCACACACACTTATATATCCGAACTCAGCATCTGGAGAGACGTTCGTTCATCTAGCACAAAGTGAACGGATTGCAGGAGCAACTTTTACTCTGGTTTCTCAGTCTGTTTCCTAGGGCCCGATTGAAGTTCCTGAATTCTTCACTGTAAAACCGAGTTGTAGCTAGTACCTCCCCATATATATGTATGCAGTGGATTTTGCCACTGAAAAGAAAATTTGTGTTCCCAACAAGGTAGGTGAAGGAAAGCTTTCACACATACTAATCTCTCAGAACTGAGCATGTGGAGAGACGTTCGTTCATCTAGAACAAAGGGAACCTGTTGCAGGAGGAATTTTTACTCTGGTTTCTCAGGCTGTTTTCAAGGGCCGGTTTGAAGTTCCTGCAGTTTTCAGTGTAAAAGCGAGTTGGATTTAGTCCCTCCCCATATACATGTATGGAGTGGATTTTGCCACTGAAAAGAAACTTTGTGTATCCAACAAGCTAGTTGAAGGACGGCTTTGACAAACACTTATCTCTCAGAATTGAACATGTTGATAGACTTTCGTTCATATAGCAAAAATGGAATGGGTTGCAGGAGAAACGTTTACTCTGGTTTCTTAGGCAGTTTCCTACTGCCGGTTTGAAGTTCCTGCAGTTTCCACTGTGAATACAGATTTGGGTCCAGTACCACCCGTTAAAAATGTATGGAGTGGAGTTTGAAACTGAAAAGAAACTTTGTGTTCCCAACAAGATAGGTGAAGGACGGCTTTCACACACACTTATCTCTCAGAACTGAGCATGTGGAGAGACGTTGGTTCATCTAGTTCAAAGGGAACCGGTTGCAGGAGAAACATTTACTCTGGTTTCTCAGGCTGTTTCCTAGTGCCGGTTTGAAGTTCCTGCAGTTTTCACTGTAAAACCGACTTGGAGCTAGTACTTCATCATATATATTTATGGATTGGAATTTGCCACTGGAAAGAAACTTTGTATTCCAAACAAGCTTGGTTAAGGACGGCTTTCAAACACACTTATCTCTCAGAAAAGAGCATGTGGAGAGACGTTCGTTCATCTAGCACAAAGGGAACGGGTTGCAGGAGAAAATTTTACTCTGCTTTCTCCGGCTGTTTCCTAGGGCCGGTTTGATGTTCCTGCAGTTTTCACTGTAAAACTGATTTGGAGCTAGAACGTCCCCGTATACATGTATGGAATGGAGTTTGAAAATGAAAAGAAACTTTGTGTTTCCAACAAGCAAGGTGAAGGACGGCTTTCACACACACATATCTCTCAGAACTGAGCATGTGGAGAGACGTTCGTTCATCTAGCACAAAGGGAACGGTTTGCTGGAGAAACTTTTACTTTGGTTTCTCAGTCTTTTTCCGAGTTCTTTTTTTAGTTCCAGCAATTTTCACTGTAAAACCGAGTTGGGGCTAATTCCTCCCCTTATATATGTATGGAGTGGGGTTGGCCACTGAAAAGAAACTTGGTGTTACCAACAAGCTAGTTGAAGGACGGTTTCACACACACTTATCTCTCAGAACTGAGCATGTGGAGAGACGTTCGTTCATCTAGCACAAAGTGAACGGATTGCAGGAGCAACTTTTACTCTGGTTTCTCAGTCTGTTTCCTAGGGCCCGATTGAAGTTCCTGAATTCTTCACTGTAAAACCGAGTTGCAGCTAGTACCTCCCCATATATATGTATGCAGTGGATTTTGCCACTGAAAAGAAAATTTGTGTTCCCAACAAGGTAGGTGAAGGAAAGCTTTCACACATACTAATCTCTCAGAACTGAGCATGTGGAGAGACGTTCGTTCATCTAGAACAAAGGGAACCTGTTGCAGGAGGAATTTTTACTCTGGTTTCTCAGGCTGTTTTCAAGGGCCGGTTTGAATTTACTGCAGTTTTCAGTGTAAAAGCGAGTTGGATTTAGTCCCTCCCCATATACATGTATGGAGTGGATTTTGCCACTGAAAAGAAACTTTGTGTATCCAACAAGCTAGTTGAAGGCCGGTTTTCACACACACTTATCTCTCAGAACTGAGCATGTGGAGAGACGTTCGTTCATCTAGCACAAAGGGATCGGGAAGCAGGACAAACTTTTTCTGTGGTTTCTGAGGCTGTTTCCTAGGGCCGGTTTGAAGTTCCAGCAGTTTTCACAGTAAAACCGGAATGGATTTACTCCCTCCCCATATACATGTATGGAGTGGAGTTGGAAACTGAAAAGAAACTTTGTGTTCCCAAAAATCTAGCTGAAGGACGGCTTTCACACACACTTATCTCTCAGAACTGAGCATGTGGAGAGACGTTCGTTCATCTAGCACAAAGGGAACAGTTTGCATGAGACTTTTACTCTGTTTTCTCAGGCTGTGTCCTAGTGCCGGTTTGATGTTCCTGCAGTTTTCACTGTAAAACCGAGTTGGAGTTAGTACCTTCCCATATATATGTATTGAGTGGAGTTTGCCAATGAAAAGAACTTTGTGTTCCTAACAAGCTAGCTATAGGACGGCTTTCACACACAGTTAACTCTCAGAACTGAGCATGTGGGGAGACGTTCGTTCATCTAGCACAAAGGGATCGTGTAGCAGGAGAAACTTTTACTCTGTTTTCTCAGTATGTTTCCTAGTGCCGTTTGAAGTTCCTCCAGTTTTCACTGTAAAACTGATTTGGAGCTAGAACGTCCCCGTATACATGTATGGAATGGAGTTTGAAAATGAAAAGAAACTTTGTGTTTCCAAGAAGCAAGGTGAAGGACGGCTTTCACACACACATATCTCTCAGAACTGAGCATGTGGAGAGACGTTCGTTCATCTAGCACAAAGGGAACGGTTTGCTGGAGAAACTTTTACTCTGGTTTCTCAGGCTTTTTCCGAGTTCTATTTTTTAGTTCCTGCAATTTTCACTGTAAAACCGAGTTGGGGCTAATTCCTCCCCTTATATATGTATGGAGTGGAGTTGGTAACTGAAAAGCAACTTGGTGTTACCAACAAGCAAGTTGAAGGACGGTTTCACACACACTTATCTCTCAGAACTGAGCATGTGGAGAGACGTTCGTTCATCTAGCAAAATGGAAAGAGTTTTCAGGAGACTTTTAATCTGCTTTGTCATGCTGTTTCCAAGGGCCGGTTTGAATTTCCTGCAGTTTTCACTGTAAAACCGAGTTGGAGCTGGTACCTACCCACATATATCTATGGAGTGGAGTTTGCCACTGAAAAGAAACTTTGTGACATAAAAAGCTAGGTGAAGGACGGCTTTCACACACACTTATCTCTCAGAACTGAGCATGTGGAGAGAATTTCGATCATCTAGCACAAAGGTAACTGGTTGCAGCAGAAACTTTTACTCTGGATTCTCAGGCTGTTTCCAAGCTCCTTTTTTTAGTTCCTGCAGTTTTCACTGTAAAACCGAGTTGGGGCTAATACCTCCCCTTATATATGTATGGTGTGGATTTGGCCACTGAAAAGAAACTTGGTGTTCCTAACAAGATAGGTGAAGGACGGCTTTCACACACACTTATCTCTCAAAACTGAGCATGTGAAGAGACGTTCGTTCATCTAGCACAAAGGGATCGGGTAGCATGAGAAACTTTTTCTCTGGTTTCTCAGACGGTTTCCTACTGCCTGTTTGAAGTTCCTCCAGTTTTCACTGTAACACCGTGTTGGAGCTAGAACCTCCCCGTATACATGTATGGAGTGGAGTTTGCCACTGAAAAGAAATTTCGTGTTTCCAACAAGCATGCTGAAGGACGGCTTTCACACAGACTTATATATCCGAACTCAGCATGTGGAGAGACGTTCGTTCATCTAGCACCAAGTGAACGGATTGCAGGAGCAACTTTTACTCTGGTTTCTCAGTCTGTTTCCTAGGGCCCGATTGAAGTTCCTGAATTCTTCACTGTAAAACCGGGTTGTAGCTAGTACCTCCCCATATATATGTATGCAGTGGATTTTGCCACTGAAAGAAAATTTGTGTTCCCAACAAGGTAGGTGAAGGAAAGCTTTCACACATACTAATCTCTCAGAACTGAGCATGTGGAGAGACGTTCGTTCATCTAGAACAAAGGGAACCTGTTGCAGGAGGAATTTTTACTCTGGTTTCTCAGGCTGTTTTCAAGGGCCGGTTTGAAGTTCCTGCAGTTTTCAGTGTAAAAGCGAGTTGGATTTAGTCCCTCCCCATATACATGTATGGAGTGGATTTTGCCACTAAAAAGAAACTTTGTGTTCCCAACAAGCTAGTTGAAGGACGGCTTTAACAAACACTTATCTCTCAGAATTGAACATGTTGATAGACTTTCGTTCATATAGCAAAAATGGAATGGGTTGCAGGAGAAACGTTTACTCTGGTTTCTCAGGCAGTTTCCTAGTGCCGGTTTGAAGTTCCTGCAGTTTTCACTGTGAATACTGAGTTGGATCCAGTACCACCCGTTAAAATTGTATGGAGTGGAGTTTGAAACTGAAAAGAAACTTTGTGTTCCCAACAAGATAGGTGAAGGACGGCTTTCACACACACTTGTCTCTCAGAAATGAGCATGTGGAGAGACGTTCATTCATCTAGCACAAAGGGAACGGATTGCAGGAGAAAGTTTTACTGTGGTTTCTCACGCTGTTTCCTAGTGCCGGTTTGAAGTTCCTGCAGTTTTCACTGTAAAACCGACTTGGACCTAGTACCTCATCATATATATTTATGGAGTGGAATTTGCCACTGGAAAGAAGCTTTGTATTCCAAACAAGCTTGGTGAAGGACGGCTTTAAAACACACTTATCTCTCAGAACTGAGCATGTGGAGAAACGTTCGTTCATCTAGCACAAAGGGAACGGGTTGCAGGAGAAACTTTTACTCTAGTTTCTCAGGCTGTTTCCTAGTGCCGGTTTGATGTTCCTGCAGTTTTCACTGTAAAACCGAGTTGGAGCTAGAACCTCCCCATATACATGTATGGAGTGGAGTTTTCCAATGAAAAGACACTTTGTGTTTCCAACAAGCAATTTGAAGGACGATATTCACACACACTTATATCTCAGATCTCAGCATGTGGAGAGAGGATAGTTCATCTAGCACAAAGGGAACGGTTTGCAGGAGAAACTTTTACTCTGGTTTGTCAGGCTGTTTCCTATTGCCGGTAAGATGTTCCTGCAGTTTTCACTGTAAAACCGAGTTGGAGCTTGTACCTCCCCATATATATGTATGGAGTGGAGTTGGCCACTGAAAAGAAACTTTCTGTTGCCAAAAATCTAGCTGAAGAACGGCTTTCACACACACTTATCTCTCAGAACTGAGCATGTGGAGAGACGTTCGTTCATCTAGCACAAAATAAACAGGATCCAGGGGACTTTTACTCTGGATTCTCAGGCTGTTTCCTAGTGCCGGTTTGAAGTTCCTGCAGTTTTCACTGTGAATACCGAGATGGTTCCAGTAACACCCGTTTAAAATGTATGGATTGGAGTTTGCCAATGGAAAGAAACTTTGTGTTCCCAACAAGCTAAGTGAAGGACGGCTTTCACACACACTTATCTCTCAGAAGTTAGCATGTGGAGAGACGGTCGTTCATCTAGCACAAAGGGTTCGGGTGGCAGGAGAAACTTTTTCTCTGGTTTTTCATGCGGTTTCCTACTGCCTGTTTGAAGTTCCTCCAGTTTTCACTGTAACACCGTGTTGGAGCTAGAACCTCCCCGTATACATGTATGGAGTGGAGTTTGCCACTGAAAAGAAACTTTGTGTTTCCAACAAGCATGTTGAAGGACGGCTTTCACACACACTTATATATCCGAACTCAGCATGTGGAGAGACTTTCGTTCATCTAGCACCAAGTGAACGGATTGCAGGAGCAACTTTTACTCTGGTTTCTCAGTCTGTTTCCTAGGGCCCGATTGAAGTTCCTGAATTCTTCACTGTAAAACCGAGTTGTAGCTAGTACCTCCCCATATATATGTATGCAGTGGATTTTGCCACTGAAAGAAAATTTGTGTTCCCTACAAGGTAGGTGAAGGAAAGCTTTCACACATACTATTCTCTCAGAACTGAGCGTGTGGAGAGACGTTCGTTCATCTAGAACAAAGGGAACCTGTTGCAGGAGGAATTTTTACTCTGGTTTCTCAGGCTGTTTTCAAGGGCCGGTTTGAAGTTCCTGCAGTTTTCAGTGTAAAAGCGAGTTGGATTTAGTCCCTCCCCATATACATGTATGGAGTGGATTTTGCCACTGAAAAGAAACTTTGTGTATCCAACAAGCTAGGTGAAGGACGGTATTCACACACACTTATCTCTCAGAAATGAGCATGTGGAGAGACGTTCGTTCATATAGCAAAAATGGAATGGGTTGCAGGAGAAACGTTTACTCTGGTTTCTCAGGCAGTTTCCTAGTGCCGGTTTGAAGTTCCTGCAGTTTTCACTGTGAATACTGACTTGGATCCAGTACCACCCGTTAAAAATATATGGAGTGGAGTTTGAAACTGAAAAGAAACTTTGTGTTCCCAACAAGATAGGTGAAGGACGGCTTTCACACACACTTATCTCTCAGAAATGAGCATGTGGAAAGACGTTCGTTCATCTAGCACAAAGGGAACGGGTTGCAGGAGAAACTTTTACTCTGGTTTCTCCGGTTGTTTCCTAAAGCCGGTTTGATGTTCCTGAAGTTTTCACTGTAAAACCGAGTTGGAGCTAGAACCTCCCCATATACATGTATGGAGTGGAGTTTTCCAATGAAAAGAAACTTTGTGTTTCCAACAAGCAATTTGATGGACGATATTCACACACACTTATATCTCAGAACACAGCATGCGGAGACAGTATCGTTCATCTAGCACAAAGATATCGCGTAGCAGGAGAAACTTTTACTCTGGTTTCTCAGGCTGATTCCTAGTGCCAGTTTGAAGTTCCTACAGTTTTCACTGTAAAACGAGTTGGATCCAGTCCCACCCCTTATAAATATATGGATTTGAGTTTGCCACTGAAAAAAACTTTGTGTTCCCAACAAGCTATGTGAAGTACGGCTTTCACACACACTTATCTCTCAAAACTGAGCATGTTGAGAGACGTTCATTCATCTAGCACAAAGGGAACGGGTTGCAGGAGAAACTTTTACTCTGTTTTCTCAGGCTGTTTCCTAGTGCCGGTTTGATGTTCCTGCAGTTTTCACTGTAAAACCGAGTTGGAGTTAGTACCTTCCCATATATATGTATGGAGTGGATTTTGCCAATGAAAAGGATCTTTGTGTTCCTAACAAGCTAGGTATAGGACGGCTTTCACACACACTTAACTCTCAGAACTGAGCATGTGGAGAGACGTTCGTTCATCTAGCACAAAGGGATCGGGTAGCAGGAGAAACTTTTTCTCATGTTTTCTCAGAATGTTTCCTAGTGCCGTTTGAAGTTCCTGCAGTTTTCACTGTAAAACTGATTTGGAGCTAGAACGTCCCCGTATACATGTATGGAATGGAGTTTGAAACTGAAAAGAAACTTTGTGTTTCCAACAAGCAAGTTGAAGGACGGCTTTCACACACACATATCTCTCAGAACTGAGCATGTGGAGAGAAGTTCGTTCATCTAGCACAAAGGGAACGGTTTGCTGGAGAAACTTTTACTTTGGTTTCTCAGGCTTTTTCCGAGTTCTTTTTTTTAGTTCCTGCAATTTTCACTGTAAAACCGAGTTGGGGCTAATTCCTCCCCTTATATATGTATGGAGTGGAGTTGGCCACTGAAAAGAAACTTGGTGTTACCAACAAGCTAGTTGAAGGACGGTTTCACACACACTTATCTCTCAGAATTGAACATGTTGATAGACTTTCGTTCATATAGCAAAAATGGAATGGGTTGCAGGAGAAACGTTTACTCTGGTTTCTCAGGCTGTTTCCTAGTGCCGTTTTGAAATTCCTGCAGTTTTCACTGTGAATACTGATTTGGATCCAGTACCACCCGTTAAAAATGTATGGAGTGGAGTTAGAAACTGAAAAGAAACTTTGTGTTCCCAACAAGATAGGTGAAGGACGGCTTTCACACACACTTATCTCTCAGAAATGAGCATGTGGAGAGACGTTCGTTCATCTAGCACAAAGGGAACGGGTTGCAGGAGAAACATTTACTCTGGTTTCTCAGGCTGTTTGCTAGTGCCGGTTTGAAGTTACTGCAGTTTTCACTGTAAAACCGACTTGGAGCTAGTACCTCATCATATATATTTATGGATTGGAATTTGCCACTGGAAAGAAACTTTGTATTCCAAACAAGCTTGGTTAAGGACGGCTTTCAAACACACTTATCTCTCAGAACTGAGCATGTGGAGAGACGTTCGTTCATCTAGCACAAAGGGAACGGTTTGCAGGAGAAACTTATACTCTGGTTTCTCCGGCTGTTTCCTAGGGCCGGTTTGATGTTCCTGCAGTTTTCACTGTAAAACAGAGTTGGAGCTAGAACCTCCCCATATACATGTATGGAGTGGAGTTTTCCAATGAAAAGAAACTTTGTGTTTCCAACAAGCAATTTGAAGGACGATATTCACACACACTTATATCTCAGAACTCAGCATGCGGAGACAGTATCGTTCATCTAGCACAAAGTTATCGCGTAGCAGAAGAAACTTTTACTCTGTTTTCTCAGGCTGTTTCCTAGTGCCGGTTTGAAGTTCCTATAGTTTTCACTGTAAAACGAGTTGGATCCAGTCCCACCCCTTATAAATATATGGATTTGAGTTTGCCACTGAAAAAAACTTTGTGTTCCCAACAAGCTAGGTGAAGTACGGCTTTAACACATACTTATTTCTCAGAACTGTCCATGTGAAGAGACGTTCGTTCATCTAGCAGAATGGGAACGTGTTACAGGGGAAACTTTTAATCTGGTTTCTCATGCTGTGTCCTAGGGCTGGTTTGAAGTTCCTGCAGTTATCTCTGTAAAACCGAGTTGGATTTAGTCCCTCCCTTATACATGTATGGAGTGGATTTTACCACTGAAAAGAAACTTGGTGTTCATAACAAGCTAGGTTAAGGACGGATTTCACACACACTTATCTCTCAGAACTGAGCATGTGGAGAGACGTTAGTTCATCTAGCACAACGGGAACAGTTTGCAGGAGATTTTTACTCTGGTTTCTCAGGCTGTTTCCTAGGGCAGGTTTGAAGTTCCTGCAGTTCTCACAGTAAAACCGGGATGGATTTACACCCTCCCCATATACATGTATGGAGTGTATTGGCCACTGAAAAGAAACTTTGTGTTTCCAACAAGCTAGGTGAATGACGGTTTTCACACACACTTATCTCTCAGAACTGAGCATATGGAGAGAATTTCGTTCATCTAGCACAAAGGGAACGGGTAGTAGGAGAAACTATTTCTCTGGTTTCTCAGGCTGTTTCCGAGTGCCGGTTTTTTATTTCCTGCAGTTTTCAGTGTAAAACCGAGTTGGGGCTAATACCTCCCCTTATATATTTATGGAGTGGAGTTTGCCTCTGAAAAGAAACTTGGTGTTCCCAACAAGCTAGCTGAAGGACGGCTTCACACACACTTATCTCTCAGAACTGAGCATGTGGAGAGATGTTCGTTCATCTAGCACAAAGGGAACAGTTTGCAGTAGACTTTTACTCTGTTTTCTCAGGCTGTTTCCTAGTGCCGGTTTGATGTTCCTGCAGTTTTCACTGTAAAACCGAGTTGGAGTTAGTACCTTCCCATATATATGTATGGAGTGGTGTTTGCCAATGTAAAGGAACTTTGTGTTCCTAACAAGCTAGGTATAGGACGGCTTTCACACACACTTAACTCTCAGAACTGAGCATGTGGAGATTCGTTCGTTCATCTAGCACAAAGGGATCGGGTAGCAGGAGAAACTTTTACTCTGTTTTCTCAGTATGTTTCCTAGTGCCGTTTGAAGTTCCTGCAGTTTTCACTGTAAAACTGATTTGGAGCTCGAACATCCCCGTATACATGTATGGAATGGAGTTTGAAACTGAAAAGAAACTTTGTGTTACCAACAAGCAAGGTGTAGGACGGCTTTCACACACACATATCTCTCAGAACTGAGCATTTGGAGAGACGTTCGTTCATCTAGCACAAAGGGAACAGTTTGCTGGAGAAACTTTTACTTTGGTTTTTCAGGCTTTTTCCGATTTCTTTTTTTTAGTTCCTGCAATTTTCACTGTAAAACCGAGTTGGGGCTAATTCCTCCCCTTATATATGTATGGAGTGGAGTTGGCCACTGAAAGAAACTTGGTGTTACCAACAAGCTAGTTGAATTACGGTTTCACACACACTTATCTCTCAGAACTGAGCATGTGGAGAGATGTTCGTTCATCTAGCACAAAGTGAACGGATTGCAATAGCAACTTTTACTCTGGTTTCACAGTCTGTTTCCTAGGGCCCTATTCAAGTTCCTGAATTCTTCACTGTAAAACCGAGTTGTAGCTAGTACCTCCCCATATATATGTATGCAGTGGATTTTGCCTCTGTAAAGAAAATTTGTGTTCCCAACAAGGTAGGTTAAAGAAAGCTTTCACACATACTAATCTCTCAGAACTGAGCACATGTAGAGACGTTCGTTCATCTAGAACAAAGGGAACCTGTTGCAGGAGGAATTTTTACTCTGGTTTCTCAGGCTGTTTTCAAGGGCCGGTTTGAAGTTCCTGCAGTTTTCAGTGTAAAAGCGAGTTGGATTTAGTCCCTCCCCATATACATGTATGGAGTGGATTTTGCCAATGAAAAGAAACTTTGTGTATCCAACAAGCTAGGTGAAGGACGGTTTTCACACACACTTATCTCTCAGAAATGAGCATGTGGAGAGACTTTCGTTCATCTATCACAAAGGGATCGGGTAGCAGTGGAAACTTTTACTCTGGGTTCTCAGTCTGTTTCCTAGTGCCCATTTGAATTTCCTGCAGTTTTCACTGTAAACACGAGTTGGATCCAGTCCCTTGCCCTATACATGTATGGAGTGGAGTTTGCCACTGAAAAGAATCTTTGTGTTCCTTACAAGATAGGTGAAGGACGGCTTTCACACACACTTATCTCTCAGAACTGAGCATGTGGAGAGACGTTCGTTCATCTAGCACAAAGTGATCGGGTAGCAGGAGAAACTTTTTCTCTGGGTTCTCAGTATGTTTCCTAGGGCCGGTTTGAAGTTCCTATAGTTTTCACAGTAAAACCGGGATGGATTTACTCCCTCACCATATATATGTATGGAGTGGATTTTACTATTGAAAAGAAAATTTGTGTTTCCAACAAGCCAGGTGAAGGATGGCTTTCACACACAATTATCTCTCAGAATTGAGCATATGGAGAAAATTTCGTTCATCTAGCACAAAGGGAACGGGTAGAAGGAGAAACTTTTGCTCTGGTTTCTCATGCTGTTTCCGAGTGCCGGTTTTTTATTTCCTGCAGTTTTCACTGTAAAACCAATTTGGAGTTAGTACCTTCCCATATATATGTATGGAGTTGGGTTTGCCAATGAAAAGGAACTTTGTGTTCCTAACAAGCTAGCTATAGGACGGCTTTCACACACACTTAACCCTCAGAACTGAGCATGTGGAGAGACGTTCGTTCATCTAGCACAAATGGATCGGGTAGCAGGAGAAACTTTTACTCTGTTTTCTCATTATGTTTCCTAGTGCCGTTTGAAGTTCCTGCAGTTTTCACTGTAAAACTGATTTGGAGCTAGAACGTCCCCGTATACATGTATGGAATGGAGTTTGAAACTGAAAAGAAACTTTGTGTTTCCAACAAGCAAGGTGAAGGACGGCTTTCACACACACATATCTCTCAGAACTGAGCATGTGGAGAGACGTTCGTTCATCTAGCACAAAAGGAACGGTTTGCTGGTGAAACTTTTACTCTGGTATCTCAGGCTTTTTCCGAGTTCTTTTTTTTAGTTCCTGCAATTTTCACTGTAAAACCGAGTTGGGGCTAATTCCTCCCCTTATATATGTATGGAGTGGAGTTGGCCACTGAAAAGAAACTTGGTGTTACCAACAAGCTAGTTGAAGGACGGTTTCACACACACTTATCTCTCAGAACTGAGCATGTGGAGAGACGTTCGTTCATCTAGCACAAAGGAAAGAGTTTTCAGGAGACTTTTACTCTGGTTTATCATGCTGTTTCCAAGGGCCGGTTTGATTTTCCTGCAGTTTTCACTGTAAAACCGAGTTGGAGCTGTACCTACCCATATATATGTATGGAGTGGAGTTTGCCACTGAAAAGAAACTTTTTGTTCCTAAAAAGCTAGGTGAAGGACGGCTTTCACACACGCATATCTCTGATCACTGAGCATGTGGAGAGACGTTCGTTCATCTAGCACAAAAGGAATGGGTAGCAGGAGAAATTTTTCTCTGGATTCTCAGTCTGTTTCCTAGTGCCGGTTTGAAGTTCCTGCAGTTTTCACTGTAACACCGATTTGGAGCTAGTACCTTCCCATATATATGTATGGAGTGGAGTTGGAAACTGAAAAGAAAGTTTACGATCCCAACGAGCTAGGTGAAGGTCGGCTTTCACACTCACTTATATCTCAGAGCTGAGCATGTGGAGAGACATTCGTTCATCTAGAAAAAAATGAACGGTTAGCAGGAGAAACTTTCCTCTAGGTTCTCAGTCTTTTTCCTAGTGCCGGTTTGAAGTTCCTGCATTTTTCACAGTAAAATGGTGTTGGAACTAGTAATTTCCCATATATATTTATGGAATGGAGTTTGCAACAGGAAAGAAACTTTGTGTTCTCAACAAGCTAGGTGAAGTTCGGCTTTCACACACACATATCTCTGAGAACTGAGCATGTGGATAGACGTTCGTTCATCTTGCACAAAGGGAACGGGTTGCTGGAGAATTTTTACTTTGGTTTCTCAGTGTGTTTCCTAGTGCCGGTTTGAAATTCCTGCAGTTTTCACAGTAATACCGAGTTACACCTAGAACATCCCCATATATATGTATGGAGTGGTGTTGGCAACTGAAAAGAAACTATGTGTTCCCAACAAGCTAGGTGAAGGGCGGCTTTCACACACACATATCTATGAGAACTGAGTATGTGGGTAGACGTTTGTTTATGTAGCAGAAATGGAACGGGTTGCAGGAGAAACTTAAACTCTCCTTTCTCAGTCTGTTTCCTAGTGCCGGTTTGAAGTTCCAGGAGTTTTCACTGTAAAACAGGGTTGGAGCTTGTACCTCCCCATATATGTATGGAGTGGAGTTTGCAAATTAAAAGAAACTTTGTGTTCCCAACAAGCTAGGTGAAGTACGTCTTTCACAAACACATATCTCTCAGAACAGAGCTTTTGTAGAGACGTTTGTTCATCTAGCACAAAGGGAATGTTTTGCGGGAGAAACTTTCTTTTTTTGTATCTCAGTCTGTTTCCTAGTGCCGGTTTGAAGTTCCTGCAGTTTTCACTGTAAAACCGTGTTGGAGATAATACCTTCCCATATATATGTATGGAGTGGTGTTGGAAACTGAAAAGAAACTTTGTGTTCCCAACTAGCTAGGTGAAGTACGTCTTTCACACACACTTATCTCTCAGAACAGAGCTTTTGTAGAGACGTTTGTTCATCTAGCACAAAGGGAACGGTTTGCAGGAGAAACTTTTACACTGGTGTCTCATTCTGTTTCCAAGTGCCGGTTCGAAGATCCTGCAGTTTTCACTGTAAAACCGAGTTGGAGCTTGTATATTCCCATATATATGTATTGATTGGAATTTGCAACAGGAAAGAATCTTTGTGTTAACAACAAGCTAGGTGAAGCACGGCTTTCATACACACTTATCTCTCAGAGCTGAGTATGTGGAGAGACGTTCGTTCATCTAGCACAAAAGGAATGGGTTGCAGGAGAAACTTTTACTCTGGTGTCTTAGTCTGTTTCCTACTGCTGGTTCGAAGTTCCTGCAGTTTTCACAGTAAAACCGATTTGGAGCTAATACCTTCCCATATAAATATATGGAGTGGAGTTGAAACCTGAAAAGGAACTTAGTTTTCCCAACAAGCTAGGTGAAAGACGGCTTTCACACACACTTATCTCTCAGAAATGAGCATGTGGAGAGAGTTTCGTTCATCTAGCAACAAGGGAACCGTTTGCAGGAGAAACTTTAACTCTGGTTTCTCATACTTTTTCCTAATGCCGGTATGATGTTCCTGGAGTTTTCACTGTAAAACCGAGTTTGAGCTAGTATCTCCCCATATATATGTATGGAGTGGTGTTGGCAACTGAAAAGAAAGTTTGTGATCCCATCAAGCTAGGAGAAGGACGGCATTCACACACACATATCTCTGAGAACTGAGCACGTGGAGAGACTTTCATACATCTAGCACAAAGAGAAAGGGTTGCAGGAGAAACTTTTACTCTGGTTTCTCATTCTGTTTCCTAGTGCCGGTTTGAAATTCCTGCAGTTTTCACTGTAAAATCGAGTTGGAGATAGTACTTTCTCATACATATATATTGAGTGGAGTTTGCAATAGAAAAGAAATTTTGTGTTCCCAACAAGCTAGTTGAAGTACGGCTTTCACACACACATATCTCTGAGAACAGAGCATGTGGAGAGAAGTTCGTTCATCTAGCACAAAGGGAATGGGTTGCAGGAGAAACCTTTTTTTTTGTATCTCAGTCTGTTTCCTAGTGCCGGTTTGAAGTTCCTGCAGTTTTCACTGTAAATCCGAGTTGGAGCTAGTACCTTCCCTTATATATGTATGGATTGGTGTTGGAAACTGAAAAGAATCTTTGTGTTCCCAACAAGCTAGGTGAAGTACGGCTTTCACACACACTTATCCCTCAGAACTTAGCATGTGGAGAGACGTTCGTTCATCTAGCACAAAGGGAACTGGTTGCAGGAGAAACTTTTACTCTGGTGTCTCAGTCTGTTTCCAAGTGCCGGTTCGAAGTTCCTGCAGTTTTCTCTGTAAAACCGAGTTGGAGATAGTACCTCCCCATATATATGTATTGAGTGGAATTTGCTACAGAAAAGAAAATTTGTGTTAACAACAAGCTAGTTGAAGCACGGCTTTCACACACACTTATCTCTCAGAGCTGAGCATGTGGAGAGACGTTAGTTCATCTAGCACAACGGGAACAGTTTGCAGGAGATTTTTACTCTGGTTTCTCAGGCTGTTTCCTAGGGCAGGTTTGAAGTTCCTGCAGTTCTCACAGTAAAACCGGGATGGATTTACACCCTCCCCATATACATGTATGGAGTGTATTGGCCACTGAAAAGAAACTTTGTGTTTCCAACAAGCTAGGTGAATGACGGTTTTCACACACACTTATCTCTCAGAACTGAGCATATGGAGAGAATTTCGTTCATCTAGCACAAAGGGAACGGGTAGTAGGAGAAACTATTTCTCTGGTTTCTCAGGCTGTTTCCGAGTGCCGGTTTTTTATTTCCTGCAGTTTTCAGTGTAAAACCGAGTTGGGGCTAATACCTCCCCTTATATATTTATGGAGTGGAGTTTGCCTCTGAAAAGAAACTTGGTGTTCCCAACAAGCTAGCTGAAGGACGGCTTCACACACACTTATCTCTCAGAACTGAGCATGTGGAGAGATGTTCGTTCATCTAGCACAAAGGGAACAGTTTGCAGTAGACTTTTACTCTGTTTTCTCAGGCTGTTTCCTAGTGCCGGTTTGATGTTCCTGCAGTTTTCACTGTAAAACCGAGTTGGAGTTAGTACCTTCCCATATATATGTATGGAGTGGTGTTTGCCAATGTAAAGGAACTTTGTGTTCCTAACAAGCTAGGTATAGGACGGCTTTCACACACACTTAACTCTCAGAACTGAGCATGTGGAGATTCGTTCGTTCATCTAGCACAAAGGGATCGGGTAGCAGGAGAAACTTTTACTCTGTTTTCTCAGTATGTTTCCTAGTGCCGTTTGAAGTTCCTGCAGTTTTCACTGTAAAACTGATTTGGAGCTCGAACATCCCCGTATACATGTATGGAATGGAGTTTGAAACTGAAAAGAAACTTTGTGTTACCAACAAGCAAGGTGTAGGACGGCTTTCACACACACATATCTCTCAGAACTGAGCATTTGGAGAGACGTTCGTTCATCTAGCACAAAGGGAACAGTTTGCTGGAGAAACTTTTACTTTGGTTTTTCAGGCTTTTTCCGATTTCTTTTTTTTAGTTCCTGCAATTTTCACTGTAAAACCGAGTTGGGGCTAATTCCTCCCCTTATATATGTATGGAGTGGAGTTGGCCACTGAAAGAAACTTGGTGTTACCAACAAGCTAGTTGAATTACGGTTTCACACACACTTATCTCTCAGAACTGAGCATGTGGAGAGATGTTCGTTCATCTAGCACAAAGTGAACGGATTGCAATAGCAACTTTTACTCTGGTTTCACAGTCTGTTTCCTAGGGCCCTATTCAAG
Organism: Camelus ferus; assembly: GCF_009834535.1. Lineage (NCBI taxonomy): Eukaryota > Metazoa > Chordata > Mammalia > Artiodactyla > Camelidae > Camelus > Camelus ferus. The sequence goes on along the minus strand of NC_045717.1, from coordinate 29,256 downwards.
TTCCTGAATTCTTCACTGTAAAACCGAGTTGTAGCTAGTACCTCCCCATATATATGTATGCAGTGGATTTTGCCTCTGTAAAGAAAATTTGTGTTCCCAACAAGGTAGGTTAAAGAAAGCTTTCACACATACTAATCTCTCAGAACTGAGCACATGTAGAGACGTTCGTTCATCTAGAACAAAGGGAACCTGTTGCAGGAGGAATTTTTACTCTGGTTTCTCAGGCTGTTTTCAAGGGCCGGTTTGAAGTTCCTGCAGTTTTCAGTGTAAAAGCGAGTTGGATTTAGTCCCTCCCCATATACATGTATGGAGTGGATTTTGCCAATGAAAAGAAACTTTGTGTATCCAACAAGCTAGGTGAAGGACGGTTTTCACACACACTTATCTCTCAGAAATGAGCATGTGGAGAGACTTTCGTTCATCTATCACAAAGGGATCGGGTAGCAGTGGAAACTTTTACTCTGGGTTCTCAGTCTGTTTCCTAGTGCCCATTTGAATTTCCTGCAGTTTTCACTGTAAACACGAGTTGGATCCAGTCCCTTGCCCTATACATGTATGGAGTGGAGTTTGCCACTGAAAAGAATCTTTGTGTTCCTTACAAGATAGGTGAAGGACGGCTTTCACACACACTTATCTCTCAGAACTGAGCATGTGGAGAGACGTTCGTTCATCTAGCACAAAGTGATCGGGTAGCAGGAGAAACTTTTTCTCTGGGTTCTCAGTATGTTTCCTAGGGCCGGTTTGAAGTTCCTATAGTTTTCACAGTAAAACCGGGATGGATTTACTCCCTCACCATATATATGTATGGAGTGGATTTTACTATTGAAAAGAAAATTTGTGTTTCCAACAAGCCAGGTGAAGGATGGCTTTCACACACAATTATCTCTCAGAATTGAGCATATGGAGAAAATTTCGTTCATCTAGCACAAAGGGAACGGGTAGAAGGAGAAACTTTTGCTCTGGTTTCTCATGCTGTTTCCGAGTGCCGGTTTTTTATTTCCTGCAGTTTTCACTGTAAAACCAATTTGGAGTTACTACCTTCCCATATATATGTATGGAGTTGGGTTTGCCAATGAAAAGGAACTTTGTGTTCCTAACAAGCTAGCTATAGGACGGCTTTCACACACACTTAACCCTCAGAACTGAGCATGTGGAGAGACGTTCGTTCATCTAGCACAAATGGATCGGGTAGCAGGAGAAACTTTTACTCTGTTTTCTCATTATGTTTCCTAGTGCCGTTTGAAGTTCCTGCAGTTTTCACTGTAAAACTGATTTGGAGCTAGAACGTCCCCGTATACATGTATGGAATGGAGTTTGAAACTGAAAAGAAACTTTGTGTTTCCAACAAGCAAGGTGAAGGACGGCTTTCACACACACATATCTCTCAGAACTGAGCATGTGGAGAGACGTTCGTTCATCTAGCACAAAAGGAACGGTTTGCTGGTGAAACTTTTACTCTGGTATCTCAGGCTTTTTCCGAGTTCTTTTTTTTAGTTCCTGCAATTTTCACTGTAAAACCGAGTTGGGGCTAATTCCTCCCCTTATATATGTATGGAGTGGAGTTGGCCACTGAAAAGAAACTTGGTGTTACCAACAAGCTAGTTGAAGGACGGTTTCACACACACTTATCTCTCAGAACTGAGCATGTGGAGAGACGTTCGTTCATCTAGCACAAAGGAAAGAGTTTTCAGGAGACTTTTACTCTGGTTTATCATGCTGTTTCCAAGGGCCGGTTTGATTTTCCTGCAGTTTTCACTGTAAAACCGAGTTGGAGCTGTACCTACCCATATATATGTATGGAGTGGAGTTTGCCACTGAAAAGAAACTTTTTGTTCCTAAAAAGCTAGGTGAAGGACGGCTTTCACACACGCATATCTCTGATCACTGAGCATGTGGAGAGACGTTCGTTCATCTAGCACAAAAGGAATGGGTAGCAGGAGAAATTTTTCTCTGGATTCTCAGTCTGTTTCCTAGTGCCGGTTTGAAGTTCCTGCAGTTTTCACTGTAACACCGATTTGGAGCTAGTACCTTCCCATATATATGTATGGAGTGGAGTTGGAAACTGAAAAGAAAGTTTACGATCCCAACGAGCTAGGTGAAGGTACGGCTTTCACACTCACTTATATCTCAGAGCTGAGCATGTGGAGAGACATTCGTTCATCTAGAAAAAAATGAACGGTTAGCAGGAGAAACTTTCCTCTAGGTTCTCAGTCTTTTTCCTAGTGCCGGTTTGAAGTTCCTGCATTTTTCACAGTAAAATGGTGTTGGAACTAGTAATTTCCCATATATATTTATGGAATGGAGTTTGCAACAGGAAAGAAACTTTGTGTTCTCAACAAGCTAGGTGAAGTTCGGCTTTCACACACACATATCTCTGAGAACTGAGCATGTGGATAGACGTTCGTTCATCTTGCACAAAGGGAACGGGTTGCTGGAGAATTTTTACTTTGGTTTCTCAGTGTGTTTCCTAGTGCCGGTTTGAAATTCCTGCAGTTTTCACAGTAATACCGAGTTACACCTAGAACATCCCCATATATATGTATGGAGTGGTGTTGGCAACTGAAAAGAAACTATGTGTTCCCAACAAGCTAGGTGAAGGGCGGCTTTCACACACACATATCTATGAGAACTGAGTATGTGGGTAGACGTTTGTTTATGTAGCAGAAATGGAACGGGTTGCAGGAGAAACTTAAACTCTCCTTTCTCAGTCTGTTTCCTAGTGCCGGTTTGAAGTTCCAGGAGTTTTCACTGTAAAACAGGGTTGGAGCTTGTACCTCCCCATATATATGTATGGAGTGGAGTTTGCAAATTAAAAGAAACTTTGTGTTCCCAACAAGCTAGGTGAAGTACGTCTTTCACAAACACATATCTCTCAGAACAGAGCTTTTGTAGAGACGTTTGTTCATCTAGCACAAAGGGAATGTTTTGCGGGAGAAACTTTCTTTTTTTGTATCTCAGTCTGTTTCCTAGTGCCGGTTTGAAGTTCCTGCAGTTTTCACTGTAAAACCGTGTTGGAGATAATACCTTCCCATATATATGTATGGAGTGGTGTTGGAAACTGAAAAGAAACTTTGTGTTCCCAACTAGCTAGGTGAAGTACGTCTTTCACACACACTTATCTCTCAGAACAGAGCTTTTGTAGAGACGTTTGTTCATCTAGCACAAAGGGAACGGTTTGCAGGAGAAACTTTTACACTGGTGTCTCATTCTGTTTCCAAGTGCCGGTTCGAAGATCCTGCAGTTTTCACTGTAAAACCGAGTTGGAGCTTGTATATTCCCATATATATGTATTGATTGGAATTTGCAACAGGAAAGAATCTTTGTGTTAACAACAAGCTAGGTGAAGCACGGCTTTCATACACACTTATCTCTCAGAGCTGAGTATGTGGAGAGACGTTCGTTCATCTAGCACAAAAGGAATGGGTTGCAGGAGAAACTTTTACTCTGGTGTCTTAGTCTGTTTCCTACTGCTGGTTCGAAGTTCCTGCAGTTTTCACAGTAAAACCGATTTGGAGCTAATACCTTCCCATATAAATATATGGAGTGGAGTTGAAACCTGAAAAGGAACTTAGTTTTCCCAACAAGCTAGGTGAAAGACGGCTTTCACACACACTTATCTCTCAGAAATGAGCATGTGGAGAGAGTTTCGTTCATCTAGCAACAAGGGAACCGTTTGCAGGAGAAACTTTAACTCTGGTTTCTCATACTTTTTCCTAATGCCGGTATGATGTTCCTGGAGTTTTCACTGTAAAACCGAGTTTGAGCTAGTATCTCCCCATATATATGTATGGAGTGGTGTTGGCAACTGAAAAGAAAGTTTGTGATCCCATCAAGCTAGGAGAAGGACGGCATTCACACACACATATCTCTGAGAACTGAGCACGTGGAGAGACTTTCATACATCTAGCACAAAGAGAAAGGGTTGCAGGAGAAACTTTTACTCTGGTTTCTCATTCTGTTTCCTAGTGCCGGTTTGAAATTCCTGCAGTTTTCACTGTAAAATCGAGTTGGAGATAGTACTTTCTCATACATATATATTGAGTGGAGTTTGCAATAGAAAAGAAATTTTGTGTTCCCAACAAGCTAGTTGAAGTACGGCTTTCACACACACATATCTCTGAGAACAGAGCATGTGGAGAGAAGTTCGTTCATCTAGCACAAAGGGAATGGGTTGCAGGAGAAACCTTTTTTTTTGTATCTCAGTCTGTTTCCTAGTGCCGGTTTGAAGTTCCTGCAGTTTTCACTGTAAATCCGAGTTGGAGCTAGTACCTTCCCTTATATATGTATGGATTGGTGTTGGAAACTGAAAAGAATCTTTGTGTTCCCAACAAGCTAGGTGAAGTACGGCTTTCACACACACTTATCCCTCAGAACTTAGCATGTGGAGAGACGTTCGTTCATCTAGCACAAAGGGAACTGGTTGCAGGAGAAACTTTTACTCTGGTGTCTCAGTCTGTTTCCAAGTGCCGGTTCGAAGTTCCTGCAGTTTTCTCTGTAAAACCGAGTTGGAGATAGTACCTCCCCATATATATGTATTGAGTGGAATTTGCTACAGAAAAGAAAATTTGTGTTAACAACAAGCTAGTTGAAGCACGGCTTTCACACACACTTATCTCTCAGAGCTGAGCATGTGGAGAGACGTTCGTTCATCTAGCACAAAAGGAACGGGTTGCAGGAGAAACTTTTACTCTGGTTTCTCATACTTTTTCCTAGTGCCGGTATGAAGTTCCTGGAGTTTTCACTGTTAAACCGAGTTTGAGCTAGTACCTTCCCATATATATGTATGGAGTGGTGTTGGAAACTGAAAAGAAACTTTGTGTTCCCTACTAGCTAAGTGAACTACGGCTTTCACACACACTTATCTCTCAGAACTGAGCATGTGGAGAGACGTTCGTTCATCTAGCACAAAGGGAACGCGTTGCAGGAGAAACTTTTACTCTGGTGTCTCAGTCTGTTTCCAAGTGCCGGTTCGAAGTTCCTGCAATTTTCACTGTAAAACCGAGTTGGAGTTAGTACCTTCCCATATATTTCTATGGGGTGCTGTATGCAAATGAAAAGAATTTTGTGTTCCCATCAAGCTAGGTGAAGGACCACTTTCACACACAGTTATGTATCAGAACTGAGCATGTGGAGAGACGTTCGTTCATCTATCACAAAGTGAACGGGTTTCATGGGAAAGTTTTACTCTGGTTTCTCAGTCTGTTTCCTAGTGCCGGTTTGAAGTTCTTGCATTTTTCACTGTAAAACCGAGTTGGTGCTTGTACCTTCCCATATATATGTATGGAGTGGAGGTGGAAACTGAAAAAAAAATTTGTCTTCCCAGCAAGCTAGTTGAAGTACGGCTTTAACACACACATATATCTGAGAACTGAGCATTTGGAGATAAGTTCGTTCATCTAGCACAAAAGGAACGGGTAGCATGAGCAAGTATTACTCTGGTTTCTCAGTGTGTTTCCTAGTGCCGGTTTGAAATTCCTGCAGTTTTCACTGTAAAACCGAGTTGGGGCTAGTACCTTCCCACATGTATTTATGGAGTGGTGTTGGAAACTGAAATGAAACTTTGTGTTCCCAACAAGCTAGGTGAAGGACGGCTTTCACACACAATTATATCTCAAAATTGAGCATGTGGAGAGACGTTCGTTCATCTAGCACAAAAGGAACGGGTTGCAGGGGAAACTTTTACTCTGGATTCTCAGTCTGTTTCCTAGTGCCGGTTTGAAATTTCTGCAGTTTTCACTGTAAAACAGAGTTGGAGCTAGTACCTTCCCATATATATGTATGGAGTGGAGTTGGAAACTGAAAAGAAAATTTGGGTTCCCAACAAGTTTGTTGAAGGACGGCTTTCACACACACTTATCTCTCAGAACTGAGCATGTGAGAGACGTTCTTTCACCTAGCAGAAATGGAACGGGTTGCAGGAGAAACTTTTTCTCTGTGGTCTCAGTCTGTTTCCTAGAGCCGGTTTGAAGTTCCTGCAGTTTTCACTGTAAAACCGAGTTGGGGCTAGTACCTCCCCATATATATGTATGGACTGGAGTTTGTAATTGAAAAGTAACTTTGTGTTCCCAACAAGCTAGGTGAAGGAAGGCTTTCACACACACTTAACTCTCAGAAATGAGCATGTGGAGAGACGTTCGTTCATCTAGCACAAAGGGAACGGGTTGCAGGAAAAACTTTTACTCTGGTTTCTCAGTCAGTTTCCTAGTGCCGGTTTGAAGTTCCTGCAGTTTTCACAGTAAAACCGAGTTGCAGCTTGTACCTTCCCATATATATGTTTGGAGAGGAGTTTGCAAAGAAAGAAACTTTGTGTTCCCAAAAAGCTAGTTGAAGCATGACTTTTGCACACCCATTTCTCTCAGAACAGAGCATGTGGAGAGACGTTCGTTCATCTAGCACAAGGGGAACGGGTTGCAGTAGAAACTTTTACTCTGTTGTCTCAGTCTGTTTCCTAGTGCCGGTTTGAAGTTCCTGCAGTTTTCACTGTAAAACCGAGTTGGAGCTAGTACCTTCCCATATGTATGTATGGAGTGGAATTTGCAAAAAAAAGAAACTTTGTGTTCCCAAGAAGCAAATTGAAGCACGAATTTCGCACACACATATCTCTCAGAACTGAACATGTGGAGAGACGATCGTTCATGTAGCACAAAGGGAACGGGTTGCAGTAGAAACTATTACTCTGGTTTCTCAGTCTGTTTCCTAGTGCCGGTTTGAATTTCCTGCAGTTTTCACTGTAAAACCGAGTTGGAGCAAGTTCCTTCCCATATATATGTATGGAGTGGAGTACGAAACTGAAAAGAAACTTTGTGTTCCCAACAAGCTAGTTGAAGGACGGCTTTCACACACACTTATCTCTCAAAACTGAGCATGTGGAGAGACGTTCGTTCATCTAGCACAAAGGGAACGGGTTGCAGGAGAAACTTTTACTCTGGTTTCTCAGTCTGTTTCCTAGTGCCGGTTTGAAGTTCCTGCAGTTTTCACTGTAAAACCGAGTGGAGCTAGTACCTTCCAATATATATGTATGGAGTGGAGTTGGAAACTGAAAAGAAACTTTGTGTTCCAAACAAGCTAGTTGAAGTACGGCATTCACACACACTTATCTCTCAAAACTGAGCATGTGGAGAGACGATCATTCATCTAGCACAAAGGGAACGGTTGGCAGGAGAAACTATTTCTCTGGTTTCTCAGTCTGTTTCCTAGTGCCGGTTTTAAGTTCCTGCAGTTTTCACTGTAAAAACGAGTTGGAGCTAGTACCTTCCCATATATATGTATGGAGTGGTGTTGGAAACTGAAAAGAAACTTTGTGTTCCCAACAAGCTAGTTGAAGGACGGCTTTCACAAACACTTATCTCTCAAAACTGAGCAAGTGGAGAGACGTTCGTTCATCTAGCACAAAGGGAACTGGTTGCAGGAGAAACTTTTACGCTGGTTTCTCAGTCTGTTTCCTAGTGCCGGTTTGATGTTCCTGCAGTTTTCACTGTAAAACCGAGTGGAGCTAGTACCTTCCCATATATATGTATCGAGTGGAGTTGGAATCTGAAAAGAAAATTTGTGTTCCCAACAAGCTAGTTGAAGTACGGCTTTCACACACACTTATCTCTCAAAACTGAGCATGTGGACAGACGTTCGTTCATCTAGCACAAAGGGAACGGGTTGCAGGAGAAACTTTTACTGTGGTTTCTCAGTCTGTTTCCTAGTGCCCTTTTGATGTTCCTGCAGTTTTCACTGTAAAACCGAGTTGGAGCTAGTACCTTCCCATATATATGTATGGAGTGGAGTTGGAAACTGAAAAGAAACTTTGTGATCATAACAAGGTAGTTGAAGGACGGCTTTCACAAACACTTATCTCTCAAAACTGAGCATGTGGAGAGACGTTCGTTCATCTAGCACAAAGGGAACTGGTTGCAGGAGAAACTTTTACGCTGGTTTCTCAGTCTGTTTTCTAGTGCCGGTTTGAAGTTCCTGCAGTTTTCACTGTAAAACCGAGTTGGAGCTAGTTCCTTCCCATATATATATATGGAGTGGAGTAGGGAACTGAAAAGAAACTTTGTGTTCCCAACAACCTAGTTGAAGGACGGCTTTCACACACACTTATCTCTCAAAACTGAGCATGTGGAGAGACGTTCGTTCATCTAGCACAAAGGGAACGGGTTACAGGAGAAACTTTTACTGTGGTTTCTCAGTCTGTTTCCTAGTGCCGTTTTGAACTTCCTGCAGTTTTCACTGTAAAACCGAGTGGAGCTAGTACCTTCCCATATATATGTACGGAGTGGAGTTGGAAACTGAAAAGAAACTTTGTGTTCCCAACAAGCTAGTTGAAGTACGGCTTTCACACACACTTATCTCTCAAAACTGAGCATGTGGAGAGACGTTCGTTCATCTAGCACAAAGGGAAAGGGTTGCAGGAGAAACTTTTACTGTGGTTTCTCAGTCTGTTTCCTAGTGCCGTTTTGAACTTCCTGCAGTTTTCACTGTAAAACCGAGTGGAGCTAGTACCTTCCCATATATATGTACGGAGTGGAGTTGGAAACTGAAAAGAAACTTTGTGTTCCCAACAAGCTAGTTGAAGTACGGCTTTCACACACACTTATTTCTCAAAACTGAGCATGTGGGGAGACGTTCGTTCATCTAGCACAAAGGTAACGGTTGGCAGGAGAAACTTTTACTCGGATTTCTCAGTCTGTTTCCTAGTGCCGGTTTGAAGTTCCTGCAGTTTTCACTGTAAAACCGAGTTGGAGCTAGTAACCTTCCCATATATATGTATGGATTGGAGTTGGAAACTGAAAAGAAAACTTTGTGTTCCCAACAAGCTAGTTGAAGACGGCTTTCACACACACTTATCTCTCAAAACTGAGCATGTGGAGAGACGTTCGTTCATCTAGCACAAAGGGAAGAGTTTGCAGGAGAAACTTTTACTGTGGTTTCTCAGTCTGTTTCCTAGTGCCGGTTTGAAGTTCCTGCAGTTTTCACTGTAAAACCGAGTTGGAGCTAGTACCTTCCAATATATATGTATGGAGTGGAGTTGGAAACTGAAAAGAAACTTTGTGTTCCCAACAAGCTAGTTGAAGTACGGCATTCACACACACTTATCTCTCAAAACTGAGCATGTGGAGAGACGATCGTTCATCTAGCACAAAGGGAACGGTTGGCAGGAGAAACTATTTCTCTGGTTTCTCAGTCTGTTTCCTAGTGCCGGTTTTAAGTTCCTGCAGTTTTCACTGTAAAAACGAGTTGGAGCTAGTACCTTCCCATAGATATGTATGGAGTGGTGTTGGAAACTGAAAAGAAACTTTGTGTTCCCAACAAGCTAGTTGAAGGACGGCTTTCACAAACACTTATCTCTCAAAACTGAGCACGTGGAGAGACGTTCGTTCATCTAGCACAAAGGGAACTGGTTGCAGGAGAAACTTTTACGCTGGTTTCTCAGTCTGTTTCCTAGTGCCGGTTTGAAGTTCCTGCAGTTTTCACTGTAAAACCGAGTGGAGCTAGTACCTTCCCATATATATGTATCGAGTGGAGTTGGAATCTGAAAAGAAAATTTGTGTTCCCAACAAGCTAGTTGAAGTACGGCTTTCACACACACTTATCTCTCAAAACTGAGCACGTGGAGAGACGTTCGTTCATCTAGCACAAATGGAACGGGTTGCAGGAGAAACTTTTACTGTGGTTTCTCAGTCTGTTTCCTAGTGCCCTTTTGATGTTCCTGCAGTTTTCACTGTAAAACCGAGTTGGAGCTAGTACCTTCCCATATATATGTATGGATTGGAGTTGGAAACTGAAAAGAAACTTTGTGTTCCCAACAAGTTAGTTGAAGTACGACTTTCACACACACTTATCTCTCAAAACTGAGCATGTGGAGAGACGTTCGTTCATCTAGCACAAAGGGAACGGGTTGCAGGAGAAACTTTTACTCTGGTTTCTCAGTCTGTTTCCTAGTGCCAGTTTGAAGTTCCTGCAGTTTTCACTGTAAAACCGAGTTGGAGGTAGCACCTTCCCATATATATTTATGGAGTGGAGTTGGAAACTGAAAAGAAACTTTTTCTTTCCAACAAGCTAGTTGAAGGGCGGCTTTCACACACACTTATATCTCAAAACTGAGCATGTGGAGAGACGTTCGTTCATCTAGCACAAAGGGAACGGGTTACAGGAGAAAATTTTACGCTGGTTTCTCAGTCTGTTTCCTAGTGCTGGTTTGATGTTCCTGCAGTTTTCACTGTAAAACCGAGGTGGGGCTAGTACCTTCCCAAATATATGTATGGAGTGGAATTCGAAACTGAAAAGAAACTTTGTGTTCCCAACAAGCTAGTTGAAGTACGGCTTTCACACACAAATATCTCTCAAAACTGAGCAGGTGGAGAGACGTTCGTTCATCTAGCACAAATTGAACGGGTTGCAGGAGAAATTTTACTCTGGTTTCTCAGTCTGTTTCCTAGTGCCGGTTTGAAGTTCCTGCAGTTTTCACTGTAAAACCGAGTGGAGCTAGTACCTTCCCATATATATGTATGGAGTGGAGTTGGAAACTGAAAAGAAAATTTGTGTTCCCAACAAGCTAGTTGAAGTACGGCTTTAACACACACATATATCTGAGAACTGAGCATTTGGAGATAAGTTCGTTCATCTAGCACAAAAGGAACGGGTAGCATGAGCAAGTATTACTCTGGTTTCTCAGTGTGTTTCCTAGTGCCGGTTTGAAATTCCTGCAGTTTTCACTGTAAAACCGAGTTGGAGCTAGTACCTTCCCATATATATGTATGGAGTGGAGTTGGAAACTGAAATGAAACTTTGTGTTCCCAACAAGCTAGGTGAAGGACGGCTTTCACACACAATTATATCTCAAAATTGAGCATGTGGAGAGACGTTCGTTCATCTAGCACAAAAGGAACGGGTTGCAGGGGAAACTTTTACTCTGGATTCTCAGTCTGTTTCCTAGTGCCGGTTTGAAGTTTCTGCAGTTTTCACTGTAAAACCGAGTTGGAGCTAGTACCTTCCCATATATATGTATGGAGTGGAGTTGGAAACTGAAAAGAAACTTTGTGTTCCAACAAGCTAGTTGAAGGACGGCTTTCACACACACTTATCTCTCAAAACTGAGCATGTGGAGAGACGTTCGTTCATCTAGCACAAAGGGAACGGGTTGCAGGAGAAACTTTTACTCTGGTTTCTCAGTCTGTTTCCTAGTGCCGGTTTGAAGTTCCTGCAGTTTTCACTGTAAAACCGAGTTGGAGCTAGTACCTTCCCATATATATGTATGGAGTGGAGTTGGAAACTGAAAAGAAACTTTGTGTTCCCAACAAGCTAGTTGAAGGACGGCTTTCACACACACTTATCTCTCAAAACTGAGCATGTGGAGAGACGTTCGTTCATCTAGCACAAAGGGAACGGGTTGCAGGAGAAACTTTTACTCTGGTTTCTCAGTCTGTTTCCTAGTGCCGGTTTGAAGTTCCTGCAGTTTTCACTGTAAAACCGAGTTGGAGCTAGTACCTTCCCATATATATGTATGGAGTGGAGTTGGAAACTGAAAAGAAACTTTGTGTTCCCAACAAGCTAGTTGAAGGACGGCTTTCACACACACTTATCTCTCAAAACTGAGCATGTGGAGAGACGTTCGTTCATCTAGCACAAAGGGAACGGGTTGCAGGAGAAACTTTTACTCTGGTTTCTCAGTCTGTTTCCTAGTGCCGGTTTGAAGTTCCTGCAGTTTTCACTGTAAAACCGAGTGGAGCTAGTACCTTCCCATATATATGTATGGAGTGGAGTTGGAAACTGAAAAGAAACTTTGTGTTCCCAACAAGCTAGTTGAAGTACGGCTTTCACACACACTTATCTCTCAAAACTGAGCATGTGGGAGAGACGTTCGTTCATCTAGCACAAAGGTAACGGTTGGCAGGAGAAACTTTTACTCTGGATTTCTCAGTCTGTTTCCTAGTGCCGGTTTGAAGTTCCTGCAGTTTTCACTGTAAAACCGTGTTGGAGCTAGTAACTTCCCATATATATGTATGGATTGGAGTTGGAAACTGAAAAGAAACTTTGTGTTCCCAACAAGCTAGTTGAAGGACGGCTTTCACACACACTTATCTCTCAAAACTGAGCATGTGGAGAGACGTTCGTTCATCTAGCACAAAGGGAACGGTTTGCAGGAGAAACTTTTACCCTGTTTTCTCAGTCTGTTTCCTAGTGCCGGTTTGAAGTTCCTGCAGTTTTCACTGTAAAACCGAGTTGGAGCTAGTACCTTCCAATATATATGTATGGAGTGGAGTTGGAAACTGAAAAGAAACTTTGTGTTCCCAACAAGCTAGTTGAAGTACGGCATTCACACACACTTATCTCTCAAACTGAGCATGTGGAGAGACGATTCGTTCATCTAGCACAAAGGGAACGGTTGGCAGGAGAAACTATTTACTCTGGTTTCTCAGTCTGTTTCCTAGTGCCGGTTTTAAGTTCCTGCAGTTTTCACTGTAAAAACGAGTTGGAGCTAGTACCTTCCCATAGATATGTATGGAGTGGATGTTGGAAACTGAAAAGAAACTTTGTGTTCCCAACAAGCTAGTTGAAGGACGGCTTTCACACACACTTATCTCTCAAAACTGAGCATGTGGAGAGACGTTCGTTCATCTAGCACAAAGGGAACTGGTTGCAGGAGAAACTTTTACGCTGGTTTCTCAGTCTGTTTCCTAGTGCCGGTTTGAAGTTCCTGCAGTTTTCACTGTAAAACCGAGTGGAGCTAGTACCTTCCCATATATATGTATCGAGTGGAGTTGGAATCTGAAAAGAAAATTTGTGTTCCCAACAAGCTAGTTGAAGTACGGCTTTCACACACACTTATCTCTCAAAACTGAGCATGTGGAGAGACGTTCGTTCATCTAGCACAAATGGAACGGGTTGCAGGAGAAACTTTTACTGTGGTTTCTCAGTCTGTTTCCTAGTGCCCTTTTGATGTTCCTGCAGTTTTCACTGTAAAACCGAGTTGGAGCTAGTACCTTCCCATATATATGTATGGATTGGAGTTGGAAACTGAAAAGAAACTTTGTGTTCCCAACAAGCTAGTTGAAGTACGACTTTCACACACACTTATCTCTCAAAACTGAGCATGTGGAGAGACGTTCGTTCATCTAGCACAAAGGGAACGGGTTGCAGGAGAAACTTTTACTCTGGTTTCTCAGTCTGTTTCCTAGTGCCAGTTTGAAGTTCCTGCAGTTTTCACTGTAAAACCGAGTTGGAGGTAGCACCTTCCCATATATATGTATGGAGTGGAGTTGGAAACTGAAAAGAAACTTTGTTTTCCAACAAGCTAGTTGAAGGACGGCTTTCACACACACTTATATCTCAAAACTGAGCATGTGGAGAGACGTTCGTTCATCTAGCACAAAGGGAACGGGTTACAGGAGAAACTTTTACGCTGGTTTCTCAGTCTGTTTCCTAGTGCCGGTTTGAATGTTCCTGCAGTTTTCACTGTAAAACCGAGGTGGGAGCTAGTACCTTCCCATATATATGTATGGAGTGGAAGTTCGAAACTGAAAAGAAACTTTGTGTTCCCAACAAGCTAGTTGAAGTACGGCTTTCACACACAATTATCTCTCAAAACTGAGCATGTGGAGAGACGTTCGTTCATCTAGCACAAAGGGAACGGGTTGCAGGAGAAACTTTTACTCTGGTTTCTCAGTCTGTTTCCTAGTGCCGGTTTGAAGTTCCTGCAGTTTTCACTGTAAAACCGAGTGGAGCTAGTACCTTCCCATATATATGTATGGAGTGGAGTTGGAAACTGAAAAGAAACTTTGTGTTCCCAACAAGCTAGTTGAAGTACGGCTTTCACACACACTTATCTCTCAGAACTGAGCATGTGGAGAGACGTTCGTTCATCTAGCACAAAGGGAACGGGTTGCAGGAGAAACTTTTACTCTGGTTTCTCAGTCGTGTTTCCTAGTGCCGGTTTGAAGTTCCTGCAGTTTTCACTGTAAAACCGAGTTGGAGCTAGTACCTTCCCATATATATGTATGGAGTGGAGTTGGAAACTGAAAAGAAACTTTGTGTTCCCAACAAGCTAGGTGAAGGACGGCTTTCACACACACTTATCTCTCAAAACTGAGCATGTGGAGAGACGTTCGTTCATCTAGCACAAAAGGGAACGGGTTGCAGGAGAAACTTTTACTCTGGTTTCTCAGTCTGTTTCCTAGTGCCGGTTTGAAGTTCCTGCAGTTTTCACTGTAAAACCGAGTTGGAGCTAGTACCTTCCCATATATATGTATGGAGTGGAGTTGGAAACTGAAAAGAAACTTTGGGTTCCCAACAAGCTTAGTTGAAGGACGGCTTTCACACACACTTATCTCTCAGAACTGAGCATGTGGAGAGACGTTCTTTCACCTAGCAGAAATGGAACGGGTTGCAGGAGAAACTTTTCTCTGTGGTCTCAGTCTGTTTCCTAGATGCCGGTTTGAAGTTCCTGCAGTTTTCACTGTAAAACCGAGTTGGAGCTAGTACCTCCCCATATATATGTATGGAGTGGAGTTTGTAACTGAAAAGTAAACTTTGTGTTCCCAACAAGCTAGGTGAAGGAAGGCTTTCACACACACTTAATCTCTCAGAAATGAGCATGTGGAGAGACGTTCGTTCATCTAGCACAAAGGGAACGGGTTGCAGGAGAAACTTTTACTCTGGTTTCTCAGTCATGTTTCCTAGTGCCGGTTTGAAGTTCCTGCAGTTTTCACTGTAAAACCGAGTTGCAGCTAGTACCTTCCCATATATATGTATGGAGATGGAGTTTGCAAAGAAAGAAACTTTGTGTTCCCAAAAAGCTAGTTGAAGCATGACTTTTGCACACCCATTTCTCTCAGAACAGAGCATGTGGAGAGACGTTCGTTCATCTAGCACAAGGGGAACGGGTTGCAGTAGAAACTTTTACTCTGTTGTCTCAGTCTGTTTCCTAGTGCCGGTTTGAAGTTCCTGCAGTTTTCACTGTAAAACCGAGTTGGAGCTAGTACCTTCCCATATGTATGTATGGAGTGGAATTTGCAAAAGAAAAGAAACTTTGTGTTCCCAAGAAGCAAATTGAAGCACGAATTTCGCACACACATATCTCTCAGAACTGAACATGTGGAGAGACGATCGTTCATGTAGCACAAAGGGAACGGGTTGCAGTAGAAACTATTACTCTGGTTTCTCAGTCTGTTTCCTAGTGCCGGTTTGAATTTCCTGCAGTTTTCACTGTAAAACCGAGTTGGAGCAAGTTCCTTCCCATATATATGTATGGAGTGGAGTTACGAAACTGAAAAGAAACTTTGTGTTCCCAACAAGCTAGTTGAAGGACGGCTTTCACACACACTTATCTCTCAAAACTGAGCATGTGGAGAGACGTTCGTTCATCTAGCACAAAGGGAACGGGTTGCAGGAGAAACTTTTACTCTGGTTTCTCAGTCTGTTTCCTAGTGCCGGTTTGAAGTTCCTGCAGTTTTCACTGTAAAACCGAGTTGGAGCTAGTACCTTCCCATATATATGTATGGAGTGGAGTTGGAAACTGAAAAGAAACTTTGTGTTCCCAACAAGCTAGTTGAAGTACGGCTTTCACACACACTTATCTCTCAAAACTGAGCATGTGGAGAGACGTTCGTTCATCTAGCACAAAGGGAACGGGTTGGCAGGAGAAACTTTTACTCTGGTTTCTCAGTCTGTTTCCTAGTGCCGGTTTGAAGTTCCTGCAGTTTTCACTGTAAAACCGAGTTGGAGCTAGTACCTTCCCATATATATGTATGGAGTGGAGTTGGAAACTGAAAAGAAACTTTGTGTTCCCAACAAGCTAGTTGAAGGACGGCTTTCACACACACTTATCTCTCAAAACTGAGCATGTGGAGAGACGTTCGTTCATCTAGCACAAAGGGAACGGGTTGCAGGAGAAACTTTTACTCTGGTTTCTCAGTCTGTTTCCTAGTGCCGGTTTGAAGTTCCTGCAGTTTTCACTGTAAAACCGAGTTGGAGCTAGTACCTTCCCATATATATGTATGGAGTGGAGTTGGAAACTGAAAAGAAACTTTGTGTTCCCAACAAGCTAGTTGAAGGACGGCTTTCACACACACTTATCTCTCAAAACTGAGCATGTGGAGAGACGTTCGTTCATCTAGCACAAAGGGAACGGGTTGCAGGAGAAACTTTTACTCTGGTTTCTCAGTCTGTTTCCTAGTGCCGGTTTGAAGTTCCTGCAGTTTTCACTGTAAAACCGAGTTGGAGCTAGTACCTTCCCATATATATGTATGGAGTGGAGTTGGAAACTGAAAAGAAACTTTGTGTTCCCAACAAGCTAGTTGAAGGACGGCTTTCACACACACTTATCTCTCAAAACTGAGCATGTGGAGAGACGTTCGTTCATCTAGCACAAAGGGAACGGGTTGCAGGAGAAACTTTTACTCTGGTTTCTCAGTCTGTTTCCTAGTGCCGGTTTGAAGTTCCTGCAGTTTTCACTGTAAAACCGAGTTGGAGCTAGTACCTTCCCATATATATGTATGGAGTGGAGTTGGAAACTGAAAAGAAACTTTGTGTTCCCAACAAGCTAGTTGAAGGACGGCTTTCACACACACTTATCTCTCAGAACTGAGCATGTGGAGAGACGTTCGTTCATCTAGCACAAAGGGAACGGGTTGCAGGAGAAACTTTTACTCTGGTTTCTCAGTCTGTTTCCTAGTGCCGGTTTGAAGTTCCTGCAGTTTTCACTGTAAAACCGAGTTGGAGCTAGTACCTTCCCATATATATGTATGGAGTGGAGTTGGAAACTGAAAAGAAACTTTGTGTTCCCAACAAGCTAGTTGAAGGACGGCTTTCACACACACTTATCTCTCAAAACTGAGCATGTGGAGAGACGTTCGTTCATCTAGCACAAAGGGAACGGGTTGCAGGAGAAACTTTTACTCTGGTTTCTCAGTCTGTTTCCTAGTGCCGGTTTGAAGTTCCTGCAGTTTTCACTGTAAAACCGAGTTGGAGCTAGTACCTTCCCATATATATGTATGGAGTGGAGTTGGAAACTGAAAAGAAACTTTGTGTTCCCAACAAGCTAGTTGAAGGACGGCTTTCACACACACTTATCTCTCAAAACTGAGCATGTGGAGAGACGTTCGTTCATCTAGCACAAAGGGAACGGGTTGCAGGAGAAACTTTTACTCTGGTTTCTCAGTCTGTTTCCTAGTGCCGGTTTGAAGTTCCTGCAGTTTTCACTGTAAAACCGAGTTGGAGCTAGTACCTTCCCATATATATGTATGGAGTGGAGTTGGAAACTGAAAAGAAACTTTGTGTTCCCAACAAGCTAGTTGAAGGACGGCTTTCACACACACTTATCTCTCAAAACTGAGCATGTGGAGAGACGTTCGTTCATCTAGCACAAAGGGAACGGGTTGCAGGAGAAACTTTTACTCTGGTTTCTCAGTCTGTTTCCTAGTGCCGGTTTGAAGTTCCTGCAGTTTTCACTGTAAAACCGAGTTGGAGCTAGTACCTTCCCATATATGTATGGAGTGGAGTTGGAAACTGAAAAGAAACTTTGTGTTCCCAACAAGCTAGTTGAAGGACGGCTTTCACACACACTTATCTCTCAAAACTGAGCATGTGGAGAGACGTTCGTTCATCTAGCACAAAGGGAACGGGTTGCAGGAGAAACTTTTACTCTGGTTTCTCAGTCTGTTTCCTAGTGCCGGTTTGAAGTTCCTGCAGTTTTCACTGTAAAACCGAGTTGGAGCTAGTACCTTCCCATATATATGTATGGAGTGGAGTTGGAAACTGAAAAGAAACTTTGTGTTCCCAACAAGCTAGTTGAAGGACGGCTTTCACACACACTTATCTCTCAAAACTGAGCATGTGGA
This sequence comes from Camelus ferus, assembly GCF_009834535.1. Classification (NCBI taxonomy): domain Eukaryota; kingdom Metazoa; phylum Chordata; class Mammalia; order Artiodactyla; family Camelidae; genus Camelus; species Camelus ferus. Next base: position 11,428 of record NC_045717.1, on the reverse strand, counting down.
GAGACGTTCGTTCATCTAGCACAAAGGGAACGGGTTGCAGGAGAAACTTTTACTCTGGTTTCTCAGTCTGTTTCCTAGTGCCGGTTTGAAGTTCCTGCAGTTTTCACTGTAAAACCGAGTTGGAGCTAGTACCTTCCCATATATATGTATGGAGTGGAGTTGGAAACTGAAAAGAAACTTTGTGTTCCCAACAAGCTAGTTGAAGGACGGCTTTCACACACACTTATCTCTCAAAACTGAGCATGTGGAGAGACGTTCGTTCATCTAGCACAAAGGGAACGGGTTGCAGGAGAAACTTTTACTCTGGTTTCTCAGTCTGTTTCCTAGTGCCGGTTTGAAGTTCCTGCAGTTTTCACTGTAAAACCGAGTTGGAGCTAGTACCTTCCCATATATATGTATGGAGTGGAGTTGGAAACTGAAAAGAAACTTTGTGTTCCCAACAAGCTAGTTGAAGGACGGCTTTCACACACACTTATCTCTCAAAACTGAGCATGTGGAGAGACGTTCGTTCATCTAGCACAAAGGGAACGGGTTGCAGGAGAAACTTTTACTCTGGTTTCTCAGTCTGTTTCCTAGTGCCGGTTTGAAGTTCCTGCAGTTTTCACTGTAAAACCGAGTTGGAGCTAGTACCTTCCCATATATATGTATGGAGTGGAGTTGGAAACTGAAAAGAAACTTTGTGTTCCCAACAAGCTAGTTGAAGGACGGCTTTCACACACACTTATCTCTCAAAACTGAGCATGTGGAGAGACGTTCGTTCATCTAGCACAAAGGGAACGGGTTGCAGGAGAAACTTTTACTCTGGTTTCTCAGTCTGTTTCCTAGTGCCGGTTTGAAGTTCCTGCAGTTTTCACTGTAAAACCGAGTTGGAGCTAGTACCTTCCCATATATATGTATGGAGTGGAGTTGGAAACTGAAAAGAAACTTTGTGTTCCCAACAAGCTAGTTGAAGGACGGCTTTCACACACACTTATCTCTCAAAACTGAGCATGTGGAGAGACGTTCGTTCATCTAGCACAAAGGGAACGGGTTGCAGGAGAAACTTTTACTCTGGTTTCTCAGTCTGTTTCCTAGTGCCGGTTTGAAGTTCCTGCAGTTTTCACTGTAAAACCGAGTTGGAGCTAGTACCTTCCCATATATATGTATGGAGTGGAGTTGGAAACTGAAAAGAAACTTTGTGTTCCCAACAAGCTAGTTGAAGGACGGCTTTCACACACACTTATCTCTCAAAACTGAGCATGTGGAGAGACGTTCGTTCATCTAGCACAAAGGGAACGGGTTGGCAGGAGAAACTTTTACTCTGGTTTCTCAGTCTGTTTCCTAGTGCCGGTTTGAAGTTCCTGCAGTTTTCACTGTAAAACCGAGTTGGAGCTAGTACCTTCCCATATATATGTATGGAGTGGAGTTGGAAACTGAAAAGAAACTTTGTGTTCCCAACAAGCTAGTTGAAGGACGGCTTTCACACACACTTATCTCTCAAAACTGAGCATGTGGAGAGACGTTCGTTCATCTAGCACAAAGGGAACGGGTTGCAGGAGAAACTTTTACTCTGGTTTCTCAGTCTGTTTCCTAGTGCCGGTTTGAAGTTCCTGCAGTTTTCACTGTAAAACCGAGTTGGAGCTAGTACCTTCCCATATATATGTATGGAGTGGAGTTGGAAACTGAAAAGAAACTTTGTGTTCCCAACAAGCTAGTTGAAGGACGGCTTTCACACACACTTATCTCTCAAAACTGAGCATGTGGAGAGACGTTCGTTCATCTAGCACAAAGGGAACGGGTTGCAGGAGAAACTTTTACTCTGGTTTCTCAGTCTGTTTCCTAGTGCCGGTTTGAAGTTCCTGCAGTTTTCACTGTAAAACCGAGTTGGAGCTAGTACCTTCCCATATATATGTATGGAGTGGAGTTGGAAACTGAAAAGAAACTTTGTGTTCCCAACAAGCTAGTTGAAGGACGGCTTTCACACACACTTATCTCTCAAAACTGAGCATGTGGAGAGACGTTCGTTCATCTAGCACAAAGGGAACGGGTTGCAGGAGAAACTTTTACTCTGGTTTCTCAGTCTGTTTCCTAGTGCCGGTTTGAAGTTCCTGCAGTTTTCACTGTAAAACCGAGTTGGAGCTAGTACCTTCCCATATATATGTATGGAGTGGAGTTGGAAACTGAAAAGAAACTTTGTGTTCCCAACAAGCTAGTTGAAGGACGGCTTTCACACACACTTATCTCTCAAAACTGAGCATGTGGAGAGACGTTCGTTCATCTAGCACAAAGGGAACGGGTTGCAGGAGAAACTTTTACTCTGGTTTCTCAGTCTGTTTCCTAGTGCCGGTTTGAAGTTCCTGCAGTTTTCACTGTAAAACCGAGTTGGAGCTAGTACCTTCCCATATATATGTATGGAGTGGAGTTGGAAACTGAAAAGAAACTTTGTGTTCCCAACAAGCTAGTTGAAGGACGGCTTTCACACACACTTATCTCTCAAAACTGAGCATGTGGAGAGACGTTCGTTCATCTAGCACAAAGGGAACGGGTTGCAGGAGAAACTTTTACTCTGGTTTCTCAGTCTGTTTCCTAGTGCCGGTTTGAAGTTCCTGCAGTTTTCACTGTAAAACCGAGTTGGAGCTAGTACCTTCCCATATATATGTATGGAGTGGAGTTGGAAACTGAAAAGAAACTTTGTGTTCCCAACAAGCTAGTTGAAGGACGGCTTTCACACACACTTATCTCTCAAAACTGAGCATGTGGAGAGACGTTCGTTCATCTAGCACAAAGGGAACGGGTTGCAGGAGAAACTTTTACTCTGGTTTCTCAGTCTGTTTCCTAGTGCCGGTTTGAAGTTCCTGCAGTTTTCACTGTAAAACCGAGTTGGAGCTAGTACCTTCCCATATATATGTATGGAGTGGAGTTGGAAACTGAAAAGAAACTTTGTGTTCCCAACAAGCTAGTTGAAGGACGGCTTTCACACACACTTATCTCTCAAAACTGAGCATGTGGAGAGACGTTCGTTCATCTAGCACAAAGGGAACGGGTTGCAGGAGAAACTTTTACTCTGGTTTCTCAGTCTGTTTCCTAGTGCCGGTTTGAAGTTCCTGCAGTTTTCACTGTAAAACCGAGTTGGAGCTAGTACCTTCCCATATATATGTATGGAGTGGAGTTGGAAACTGAAAAGAAACTTTGTGTTCCCAACAAGCTAGTTGAAGGACGGCTTTCACACACACTTATCTCTCAAAACTGAGCATGTGGAGAGACGTTCGTTCATCTAGCACAAAGGGAACGGGTTGCAGGAGAAACTTTTACTCTGGTTTCTCAGTCTGTTTCCTAGTGCCGGTTTGAAGTTCCTGCAGTTTTCACTGTAAAACCGAGTTGGAGCTAGTACCTTCCCATATATATGTATGGAGTGGAGTTGGAAACTGAAAAGAAACTTTGTGTTCCCAACAAGCTAGTTGAAGGACGGCTTTCACACACACTTATCTCTCAAAACTGAGCATGTGGAGAGACGTTCGTTCATCTAGCACAAAGGGAACGGGTTGCAGGAGAAACTTTTACTCTGGTTTCTCAGTCTGTTTCCTAGTGCCGGTTTGAAGTTCCTGCAGTTTTCACTGTAAAACCGAGTTGGAGCTAGTACCTTCCCATATATATGTATGGAGTGGAGTTGGAAACTGAAAAGAAACTTTGTGTTCCCAACAAGCTAGTTGAAGGACGGCTTTCACACACACTTATCTCTCAAAACTGAGCATGTGGAGAGACGTTCGTTCATCTAGCACAAAGGGAACGGGTTGCAGGAGAAACTTTTACTCTGGTTTCTCAGTCTGTTTCCTAGTGCCGGTTTGAAGTTCCTGCAGTTTTCACTGTAAAACCGAGTTGGAGCTAGTACCTTCCCATATATATGTATGGAGTGGAGTTTGAAACTGAAAAGAAACTTTGTGTTCCCAACAAGCTAGTTGAAGGACGGCTTTCACACACACTTATCTCTCAAAACTGAGCATGTGGAGAGACGTTCGTTCATCTAGCACAAAGGGAACGGGTTGCAGGAGAAACTTTTACTCTGGTTTCTCAGTCTGTTTCCTAGTGCCGGTTTGAAGTTCCTGCAGTTTTCACTGTAAAACCGAGTTGGAGCTAGTACCTTCCCATATATATGTATGGAGTGGAGTTGGAAACTGAAAAGAAACTTTGTGTTCCCAACAAGCTAGTTGAAGGACGGCTTTCACACACACTTATCTCTCAAAACTGAGCATGTGGAGAGACGTTCGTTCATCTAGCACAAAGGGAACGGGTTGCAGGAGAAACTTTTACTCTGGTTTCTCAGTCTGTTTCCTAGTGCCGGTTTGAAGTTCCTGCAGTTTTCACTGTAAAACCGAGTTGGAGCTAGTACCTTCCCATATATATGTATGGAGTGGAGTTGGAAACTGAAAAGAAACTTTGTGTTCCCAACAAGCTAGTTGAAGGACGGCTTTCACACACACTTATCTCTCAAAACTGAGCATGTGGAGAGACGTTCGTTCATCTAGCACAAAGGGAACGGGTTGCAGGAGAAACTTTTACTCTGGTTTCTCAGTCTGTTTCCTAGTGCCGGTTTGAAGTTCCTGCAGTTTTCACTGTAAAACCGAGTTGGAGCTAGTACCTTCCCATATATATGTATGGAGTGGAGTTGGAAACTGAAAAGAAACTTTGTGTTCCCAACAAGCTAGTTGAAGGACGGCTTTCACACACACTTATCTCTCAAAACTGAGCATGTGGAGAGACGTTCGTTCATCTAGCACAAAGGGAACGGGTTGCAGGAGAAACTTTTACTCTGTTTCTCAGTCTGTTTCCTAGTGCCGGTTTGAAGTTCCTGCAGTTTTCACTGTAAAACCGAGTTGGAGCTAGTACCTTCCCATATATATGTATGGAGTGGAGTTGGAAACTGAAAAGAAACTTTGTGTTCCCAACAAGCTAGTTGAAGGACGGCTTTCACACACACTTATCTCTCAAAACTGAGCATGTGGAGAGACGTTCGTTCATCTAGCACAAAGGGAACGGGTTGCAGGAGAAACTTTTACTCTGGTTTCTCAGTCTGTTTCCTAGTGCCGGTTTGAAGTTCCTGCAGTTTTCACTGTAAAACCGAGTTGGAGCTAGTACCTTCCCATATATATGTATGGAGTGGAGTTGGAAACTGAAAAGAAACTTTGTGTTCCCAACAAGCTAGTTGAAGGACGGCTTTCACACACACTTATCTCTCAAAACTGAGCATGTGGAGAGACGTTCGTTCATCTAGCACAAAGGGAACGGGTTGCAGGAGAAACTTTACTCTGGTTTCTCAGTCTGTTTCCTAGTGCCGGTTTGAAGTTCCTGCAGTTTTCACTGTAAAACCGAGTTGGAGCTAGTACCTTCCCATATATATGTATGGAGTGGAGTTGGAAACTGAAAAGAAACTTTGTGTTCCCAACAAGCTAGTTGAAGGACGGCTTTCACACACACTTATCTCTCAAAACTGAGCATGTGGAGAGACGTTCGTTCATCTAGCACAAAGGGAACGGGTTGCAGGAGAAACTTTTACTCTGGTTTCTCAGTCTGTTTCCTAGTGCCGGTTTGAAGTTCCTGCAGTTTTCACTGTAAAACCGAGTTGGAGCTAGTACCTTCCCATATATATGTATGGAGTGGAGTTGGAAACTGAAAAGAAACTTTGTGTTCCCAACAAGCTAGTTGAAGGACGGCTTTCACACACACTTATCTCTCAAAACTGAGCATGTGGAGAGACGTTCGTTCATCTAGCACAAAGGGAACGGGTTGCAGGAGAAACTTTTACTCTGGTTTCTCAGTCTGTTTCCTAGTGCCGGTTTGAAGTTCCTGCAGTTTTCACTGTAAAACCGAGTTGGAGCTAGTACCTTCCCATATATATGTATGGAGTGGAGTTGGAAACTGAAAAGAAACTTTGTGTTCCCAACAAGCTAGTTGAAGGACGGCTTTCACACACACTTATCTCTCAAAACTGAGCATGTGGAGAGACGTTCGTTCATCTAGCACAAAGGGAACGGGTTGCAGGAGAAACTTTTACTCTGGTTTCTCAGTCTGTTTCCTAGTGCCGGTTTGAAGTTCCTGCAGTTTTCACTGTAAAACCGAGTTGGAGCTAGTTCCTTCCCATATATATGTATGGAGTGGAGTTGGAAACTGAAAAGAAACTTTGTGTTCCCAACAAGCTAGTTGAAGTACGGCTTTCACACACACTTATCTCTCAAAACTGAGCATGTGGAGAGACGTTCGTTCATCTAGCACAAAGGGAACGGGTTGCAGGAGAAACTTTTACTCTGGTTTCTCAGTCTGTTTCCTAGTGCCGGTTTGAAGTTCCTGCAGTTTTCACTGTAAAACCGAGTTGGAGCTAGTACCTTCCCATATATATGTATGGAGTGGAGTTGGAAACTGAAAAGAAACTTTGTGTTCCCAACAAGCTAGTTGAAGGACGGCTTTCACACACACTTATCTCTCAAAACTGAGCATGTGGAGAGACGTTCGTTCATCTAGCACAAAGGGAACGGGTTGCAGGAGAAACTTTTACTCTGGTTTCTCAGTCTGTTTCCTAGTGCCGGTTTGAAGTTCCTGCAGTTTTCACTGTAAAACCGAGTTGGAGCTAGTACCTTCCCATATATATGTATGGAGTGGAGTTGAAACTGAAAAGAAACTTTGTGTTCCCAACAAGCTAGTTGAAGGACGGCTTTCACACACACTTATCTCTCAAAACTGAGCATGTGGAGAGACGTTCGTTCATCTAGCACAAAGGGAACGGGTTGGCAGGAGAAACTTTTACTCTGTTTCTCAGTCTGTTTCCTAGTGCCGGTTTGAAGTTCCTGCAGTTTTCACTGTAAAACCGAGTTGGAGCTAGTTCCTTCCCATATATATGTATGGAGTGGAGTTGGAAACTGAAAAGAAACTTTGTGTTCCCAACAAGCTAGTTGAAGGACGGCTTTCACACACACTTATCTCTCAAAACTGAGCATGTGGAGAGACGTTCGTTCATCTAGCACAAAGGGAACGGGTTGCAGGAGAAACTTTTACTGCTGGTTTCTCAGTCTGTTTCCTAGTGCCGGTTTGAAGTTCCTGCAGTTTTCACTGTAAAACCGAGTTGGAGCTAGTACCTTCCCATATATATGTATGGAGTGGAGTTGGAAACTGAAAAGAAACTTTGTGTTCCCAACAAGCTAGTTGAAGGACGGCTTTCACACACAATTATCTCTCAAAACTGAGCATGTGGAGAGACGTTCGTTCATCTAGCACAAAGGGAACGGGTTGCAGGAGAAACTTTTACTCTGGTTTCTCAGTCTGTTTCCTAGTGCCGGTTTGAAGTTCCTGCAGTTTTCACTGTAAAACCGAGTTGGAGCTAGTACCTTCCCATATATATGTATGGAGTGGAGTTGGAAACTGAAAAGAAACTTTGTGTTCCCAACAAGCTAGTTGAAGTACGGCTTTCACACACACTTATCTCTCAAAATGAGGCATGTGGAGAGACGTTCGTTCATCTAGCACAAAGGGAACGGGTTGCAGGAGAAACTTTTACTCTGGTTTCTCAGTCTGTTTCCTAGTGCCGGTTTGAAGTTCCTGCAGTTTTCACTGTAAAACCGAGTTGGAGCTAGTTCCTTCCCATATATATGTATGGAGTGGAGTTGGAAACTGAAAAGAAACTTTGTGTTCCCAACAAGCTAGTTGAAGGATGGCTTTCACACACACTTATCTCTCAAAACTGAGCATGTGGAGAGACGTTCTTTCATCTAGCACAAAGAGAACTGTTTGCAGGAGAAACTTTTACGCTGGTTTCTCAGTCTGTTTCCTAGTGCTGGTTTGATGTTCCTGCAGTTTTCACTGTAAAACAGAGTTGGAGCTAGTACCTTCCCATATATAGTGTAATGGAGTGGAGTTGAATACTGAAAAGAAACTTTGTGTTCCCAACAAGCTAGTTGAAGGACGGCTTTCACACACACTTATCTCTCAAACTGAGCATGTGGAGAGACGTTCGTTCATCTAGCACAAATGGAACGGGTTGGAGGACAAACTTTTACTCTGCTTTCTCAGTCTGTTTCCTAGTGCCGGTTTGAAGTTCCTGCAGTTTTCACTGTAAAACCGAGTTGGAGCTAGTTACCTTCCCATATATATGTATGGAGTGGAGTTCGAAACTGAAAAGAAACTTTGTGTTCCCAACAAGCTAGTTGAAGGACGGCTTTCACACACACTTATCTCTCAAAACTGAGCATGTGGAGAGACGTTCGTTCATCTAGCACAAAGGGAACGGGTTGCAGGAGAAACTTTTACTGTGGTTTCTCAGTCTGTTTCCTAGTGCCGGTTTGAAGTTCCTGCAGTTTTCACTGTAAAACCGAGTTGGAGCTAGTACCTTCCCATATATATGTATGGAGTGGAGTTGGAAACTGAAAAGAAACGTTTCTGTTCCCAACAAGCTAGTTGAAGGACGGCTTTCACACACAATTATCTCTCAAAACTGAGCATGTGGAGAGACGTTCGTTACATCTAGCACAAAGGGAACGGGTTGCAGGAGAAACTTTACTCTGGTTTCTCAGTCTGTTTCCTAGTGCCGGTTTGAAGTTCCTGCAGTTTTCACTGTAAAACCGAGTTGGAGCTAGTACCTTCCCATATATATGTATGGAGTTGGAGTTGGAAACTGAAAAGAAACTTTGTGTTCCCAACAAGCTAGTTGAAGGACGGCTTTCACACACACTTATCTCTCAAAACTGAGGCATGTGGAGAGACGTTCGTTCATCTAGCACAAAGGGAACGGGTTGCAGGAGAAACTTTTACTCTGGTTTCTCAGTCTGTTTCCTAGTGCCGGTTTGAAGTTCCTGCAGTTTTCACTGTAAAACCGAGTTGGAGCTAGTACCTTCCCATATATATGTATGGAGTGGAGTTGGAAACTGAAAAGAAACTTTGTGTTCCCAACAAGCTAGTTGAAGGACGGCTTTCACACACACTTATCTCTCAAACTGAGCATGTGGAGAGACGTTCGTTCATCTAGCACAAAGGGAACGGGTTGCAGGAGAAAACTTTACTCTGGTTTCTCAGTCTGTTTCCTAGTGCCTGGTTTGATAGTTCCTGCAGTTTTCACTGTAAAACAGATTTGGAGCTAGTACCTTCCCATATATATGTATGGAGTGGAGTTGGATACTGAAAAGAAACTTTGTGTTCCCAACAAGCTAGTTGAAGGACGGCTTTCACACACACATTATCTCTCAAACTGAGCATGTGGAGAGACGTTCGTTCATCTAGCACAAAGGGAACGGGTTGCAGGAGAAACTTTTACTCTGGTTTCTCAGTCTGTTTCCTAGTGCCGGGTTGAAGTTCCTGCAGTTTTCAGTTTAAAACCGAGTTGGTGCTAGTACATTCCCATATATATGTATGGATTGGAGTTGGAAACTGAAAAGAAATTTTGTGTTCCCAACAAGCTAGTTGAAGGACGGCTTTCACACACACTTATCTCTCAAAACTGAGCATGTGGAGAGACGTTCGTTCATCTAGCACAAATGGAACGGGTTGGAGGACAAACTTTTACTCTGCTTTCTCAGTCTGTTTCCTAGTGCCGGTTTGAAGTTCCTGTAGTTTTCACTGTAAAACAGATTTGGAGCTAGTACCTTCCCATATATATGTATGGAGTGGAGTTGGATACTGAAAAGAAACTTTGTGTTCCCAACAGCTAGTTGAAGGACGGCTTTCACACACAATTATCTCTCAAAACTGAGCATGTGGAGAGACGTTCGTTCATCTAGCACAAAGGGAACGGGTTGCAGGAGAAACTTTTACTCTGGTTTCTCAGTCTGTTTCCTAGTGCCGGGTTGAAGTTCCTGCAGTTTTCAGTTAAACCGAGTTGGTGCTAGTACATTCCCATATATATGTATGGATTGGAGTTGGAAACTGAAAAGAAATTTTGTGTTCCCAACAAGCTAGTTGAAGGACGGCTTTCACACACACTTATCTCTCAAAACTGAGCATGTGGAGAGACGTTCGTTCATCTAGCACAAATGGAACGGGTTGGAGGACAAACTTTTACTCTGCTTTCTCAGTCTGTTTCCTCTGGTGCCGGTTTGAAGTTCCTGTAGTTTTCACTGTAAACCGAGTTGGAGCTAGTACATTCCCATATATATGTCATGGATTGGAGTTGGAAACTGAAAAGAAACTTTGTGTTCCCACAAGCTAGTTGAAGTACGGCTTTCACACACACTTATCTCTCAAAACTGAGCATGTGGAGAGACGTTCGTTCATCTAGCACAAAGGGAACGTGTTGCAGGAGAAACTTTTACTCTGGTTTCTCAGTCTGTTCCTAGTGCCGGTTTGAAGTTCCTGCAGTTTTCACTGTAAAACCGAGTTGGAGCTAGTACTTCCCATATATATGTATGGAGTGGAGTTGGAAAACTAAAAGAAACTTGTGTTCCCAACAAGGCACGTTTGAAGTATGGCTTTCAACCACACTTATCTCTCAAAACTGAGCATGTGGAGAGACGTTCGTTCATCTAGACACATTTTGGAAACGGGTTGCAGGAGAAACTTTTACTGTGGTTTCAGGTCTGTTTCCTAGTGCCCGGTTTTGAAGTTCCTGCAGTTTTCACTGTAAACCGTGTTGGAGCTAGTACCTTCCAATATATATGTATGGAGTGGAGTAGGAAACTGAAAAGAATCTTAGTGTTCCCAACAAGACTAGTTGAAGGACGGCTTTCACACACACTTATCTCTCAAAACTGAGCATGTGGAGAGACGTTCGTATCTAGCACAAAGGGAACGGTGGCAGGAGAAACTTTTACTGCTGGTTTCTCAGTCTGTTTTCCTAGTGCCGGTTTTGAATGTTCCTGCAGTTTTCACTGTAAACCGAGTTGGAGCTAGTACCTTCCCATATATATGTATGGAGTGGAGTTGGAAACTGAAAAGAAACTTTGTGTTCCCAACAAGCTAGTTGAAGTACGGCTTTCAACAACACTATCTCTCAAAACTGAGCATGTGGAGAGACGTTCGTTCATCTAGCACATTTGGAATGGGTTGCAGGAGAACTTTTACTGTGGTTTCTCAGTCCTTTCCTAGTGCCGGTTTGAAGTTCCTGCAGTTTTCACTGTAAAACCGAGTTGGAGCTAGTACCTTCCCGTTATTATGTATGGAGTGGAGTTGGAAACTGAAAAGAAACTTTGTGTTCCCAAAAAGCAGTTTGAAGGCGGCTTTCACCCACACTTTATCTCTCAATTTGAGCATGTGGATGACGTTCGTTCATCTAGCACAAATGAAAGGGTTGCAGGAGAAACTTTTACTGTGGTTTTTCTCAGCTGTTTCCTAGTGCCGGTTTTGAAGTTCCTGCAGTTTTCACTGTAAAACCGAGTTGGAGCTAGTTCCTTCCCCATATATTGTATGGAGTGGAGTAGGAAACTGAAAGTAACTTTGTGTTCCCAACAAGCTAGTTGAAGGAACGGCTTTCACACAC